>NW_028229616.1:0-122776 GCF_053477565.2 Lygodium microphyllum | reverse complement strand
TATCTCAAACTTAAATTTTTTAAATATAAAGCAATTCAAAGTATGTTTTGAGGACAAATTTGTTATGCATGAAAAGTAAGAGGTCTATGGATCATTTAAAATAATGGATGAGGACATTTTTAAATCACTTGTGCATTCCCTTGCAACCTTCTTATAGTTTTCTCAAAGTTTTGAATACTTCAATGAAAATATTCCCCTCCAAATAATTTGAATGCAATTTACTCTTCTCACTTCAACTTTTCTTTTTGTGTCTTCTTTTGCTATGTGAAGCCACACATCTTAGGTCTTTCTCTTCATCTATTAGAGTGATCACAATCTATAACAATTTTGATATTGATGAGCTCGTGGATTTGTACTATTGTCTTCATTCTAATTGGGCTATGTTATAGATAAAGAAGAGAAGACCTTGAAACAAACATTTGATCTTTATAAGGGTCAAGTCAAAAGATTCAATCTCAAAGAATTAGGGATAAAAGACTATGAAGTGCTTATATGAGATGTTGGCATGCACCAGAGTTATGCTTATGGAATGGTCCCATTGACATGGCTATTTGCATTGAGAGCCACACGTCCACAACTAGCCCATGGACATGCCACTCCATAAACCAAACTTAGTGCCACTCCATAAACCAAATTCTAAGTTATAGGTGGATATGGCTCCTTCAAACTTGGAAGATTGGCAACCTATCAAAGGTACAGTTAAGAAGTTTGAGACATTTATGTTTTTATTGGTGAACAACTTTAGAAAGTAAGATTAAATATGTCCTTAACTAAGTAAGAGGTCTTCTCTTATGATAAATTTTGCACAACATCTTCAAGCATTACAAGATATCAATCTATAAAGCCTCTTCCACTTCCTCCTTTGGATGCTACATAATAGCAAATATCAAAATACAAACAATTGAGTGTATTTCTATTAAAGATTTATAGTGAAATAGAAAGATGCTTCTGACCTAATGTTTGAAATCACAAAGTGAACATCCTAATCTTCATGTTATTACATGCTTTTATGGACTTCTTTTATGATGAAGAGGTTCAAAAAATGGCATCAATGCTCATGGGTGAATCATAGAAATGCATAGATTTCTTAATTCAAAATTGGGATGAGAAATTACATTGGGTTACTTCCAAAGTACAACAAAGAGCTATTGTATATAAATATATGATTGTCTCGCAAAATTGGAAATTAAGTTTTTGACATGAGAAAGTATTATGCAAATAGAAATGTTATAGCAATTGATCAAGAATCACAAGTTAATACAAAAATCCTCTAATGATACAAGAGGTTTGGTTAGAGAATGAGCTCTTAGCATTACTCAATGTAAGAGAAAACATCTAGTTAAATCAAGTAAAATGAATGTAACAAATGAAAAAGGACTTGATTATGCATGACATCTATCTATTCAAGTGCAACAATGGCAACATAAGAAATTTTTCTTTAGAATGTAGCTTGATTATTTTAAGACACAAGTACTATCACTACTTAAATGAATGTTAAATGTGTACTGTGGTTCCTTGAAAAAAAGAGAGATACTTCATGTATCCATGAAACAACTTGTCTTGTTGCCATGGTTTATGGAGAAGGGATCACCACACATATGAACCTTTTGTATTTATGATAAGTTGATATTACATGAATGTCACGCACATATGCCATTTGTAAACTCAACAAAAATTAGTGCGATTGAAATCTATTTCTTTAAACATATTGACTTCAGAACTTAGGCCAATGCCTTGAATTGATCACCAGTTTTTTTAATTCGATTACAAATGTGTGGCCATGAAACATAATACTCTTCTTAGGAAGGAGCAATTGAAGTTGGTGCACCTTGCTCTTCTAGTTGCCCTAGGGCACCTTATTGTCTCCTAAGGGTGAGGCACCTGTAACATCTTCCTCTTTTGGAAGTCGAGAAGCTTATTGGGTTTCTCCTAAGTTGACAAAATGTAAATCTATATACACTTGTAGGGTAGTTGATGCCAATGCAGAGTACCACCGTGGTGCAGGTTGGGTGGTGTAACATGGTGGTGGAGTCACAAATTCTTGTCCATGGTCGTAATACAATTGATAAGGTTCTCTATCATCTCACCTTGTCATGTCTAAATAGTTTGTCAATTTCAAAACCTACACAGAAGTGCACACAAAGAGACTAGCTAACAATGTCTAATGCTTATGTTAGGTTGATAAGGAAAAAACATTAGCACATTCACATTGTTGGTATCTGTGTGTGTTAAGAACTGTCTTACATTGTTAATGTAGTTAAGCATGGAAAATAAATAATAATTTACAATTTAAAATAATATAATGCCTTTAGATAATAAAAAATTAAACTTGAGACAAATCAAACAAAAACCCTCATGAGTGGCCACTACCTTTCATGGAATGTCATGATTGAAAACATTGCCATCTCACATAGGAACTAGAGGTAGGCATCAACATAGGAAGTTTTCTCTAAAACAAGAATTAGAGAGGTGTCCTATCTAAGAAGTGCACTTTTAGTTGAAAATCAAATGGTAGATTCCTTATAACCAAGCTACACAAAATAATTGCCAAATGTCACTCACTCTTAATGAGAAACAATGCAAATCACCTTTCATCAAAGGACATCACATAATGGCTATCACCTCTTTGTCATCAACTTCCTTATGTATATTTGTTAATATTGTGACATCCTTCTTTTCCAAAGGGAAGTAAGACAATTGTCCTTCTATAAAAAGCAAGCATCAAACTTTGGACAAAAAAATTCCAATGCAACCAAACTCTTGATGTGCCAATTTTCTATCTCTCATTTGTGAATGCTCTCTTTGCATACTACTTCGAAATTGCTTCTTGCCTCCTCTTTAAAAAGTTCAATCTCATTGTGTGAGCATGCAGTAGATCCTCAATCACATGTATGATCTTCTCTACAATGCTCATAAAAAGTTTGGCTTTATGTGCATGGGTGAGCCTTTGGCTCTTGCGCATTTTGATGTATGTGGTCCCATGCACTATCAATAATTGGGTGGCATGAAAAACTTTGTGACATTTATTGATGATTATTCCCATAAGTTTAGGGCTTCTCCTATTAAGGAGATTTTGGATGTTCTGGCTAAATTTCAACGCTTTGTGGCTCTTGCTGAGAGGCACATAAAATGTTTAAGGTTTGACAATGGGGGTGAATATGTATCTAAGGCATTCTCTAAAATGCTCTACATCTTCATATCAGTTATGCTAACAAGAAATGTAGGACCTTCTCACACTTGCAACTTAGTAATAATAAGGAAATGAGATTTATGAGAATCATGCTAACCTTGTGTGCATGCACAAGTAAAATGTAGCCTAAATAAATTATATCAAGAAGTCTACTATGATATCCTAGATCACCCTAATGTTGCAGCCTACCATTGCATGTCAAGGTTGGTCTGCACGAGTTTTTACCACCCAAGTGAATGGTTCAAAATCACAACATGATTCTACATTCTCTTTATCTTCCTTGAGACACAACTAGGCCACTCATATCATTGCACATAAACATTCTCTTATTGGATGTTGGGCCTTTATGCTATGTGTATGGATCCCTTGCTAAAGGAAACTCTTATAATCTCCTTTGTACGAAAAATTTGCATGAGACCATGAGATAGTAAGATGATAAATTAGTGAATAGAAAGCCAACAAAATGCAATTGAGGGTTGCCAATGTGTCTTGTTGCATTGTGTGAGTCTTCAGTAGTAACTCAAAATTCCAAGCAACACAAATAGGGGGTCCCCAATTCTAGCTAGGGGTCTTTATTGCTTCGTATCAATCCTAATGCAACATTATGCAACTAGGTTTTCAATGGTGATGAGACCCCCATATTGCATTGTGTTGGTTTAGAGCCAACACAATGTGATTAGAGTCCCAACAATCTTGAAAAGTACACACCATACATTATGTCTAGATCAAACATAAGGTGATTGTTAGTCCTAAAGCATGCATAGAACCAACAAAATATGATTTTGGAGTCTCAATGGTGCAAATAGCCCATATAACATGGTATTGGTCTCAAAAGAATAAAGCTAAGCCTTGCATATAAAGCCACACAATGTGATGGTGCATGAGAAGATGAGTGAGAGAGAGCTTACTATTGTGAGTGTCTAATGGGGGAAAATGTCACTTGTGCTCTCTTCTTCACCGAATGAAAAGGTTCGACTTTTGAGATGTTATTAAGTATGATCTTTGTGAGGAGTGATATTATCATCCATGTCATGCCGCACACCCATCACATCATATCACACATATGCAACCTCATATCACATATGTATGCCATGTGTATATGTTGCACTTGGTTATGCGAGTGACTGTAGCTTTCACATCTCTTCATGTGCTCTATCTACGGCTCCTTGGTTTGATCATGTTCTTAGAAGTGTTGTCATGCTGAATTTCATTGAGTATTGACTTGTTCTAATCAGTAGTGCATTTTTGAAGTGTTGTCATGTTGAATTTTATCATGTTCTTAGAAGTGTTGTCATGCTAAATTTCACTTAGTATTGACTTGTTTTTAAATTATAGTGCATTTAGAAGTGATGCAATGAACAAGAGTTGTCATTTGTCTAAAGGGAAGAACCCAAGTTCAATGGACTAGAATAAATTCACAAAGTCTAGGAAAAACTTAAAACTTCTCTCGAGGTAAAGCCTTTATGAAAAGTTCTACAAGGTTGTCTTATGTTGGCACATAGGCCAACCTCATCTTTGGTGCATGTAGTTCTCACGCTAACATAATGATAATGCACCTCAATACGCTTAGTGCAAGTATGAAATATTGGGTTCTGCATGCACTACAAATGCACTCTAGAAGTGAAGAGGTTGTGTTGCAAACTAATGTACTTGGTTGCACCACTATCAAAGTACCACATATCTGAGTCCTAAATCGACATGCAAGAATCATGTAGAAAAGAGGCAAAATGGCATTGTGCACAAAATGTCCACTTTATATCTTGCAAAACACTTGTAGATTTTGAATTAGAAAGAGAGGCATCTACAATAGCTATACTAGGCTATTTCTTCTTAGTCTCTTTCATAATAACCAATTTAGGGTAGTCCTCAAGATCAGGATCTCCAACCTTACAATACTTATACAATGCTTTAATCTTAGTTTTGTTTTCATTTTTATTAGCCTTATTTGTTTGAATAGTATTTGTACATTTTTGTGTACTAGTAGAAAAGATGCTTTTTCCTTTGCCTTTTTGACTAGCCACAAATGATTGATTTGTAACATGCATATATTTGACCTATTTTGTTGAGGGTGGTTTTCTTGCAACAATACATAAACCATATCCTCAAATGAAAATAATTGGGGTTGCCTTTCATATAAAAAAAAGAGAAGAGAAAAACTATGATAAAATCAAGAAAACCATTAAGAACAAGATGTACAAATGAACTGTTTAGCAAAAATCTCATCCATAACAATTCCATGGTGTCTACCAGTGCTCATGCAACACTAATTACAAATAGATCCAAAACATGCAACATTCTCAAAATGCATTTGTGTAGCAGTAGCAACTTCCATAGCCACAATTAATGTACATCAATTCTATGCACAATGTTCCACAACTCTTTTACAACTAATGTATGACACATCATATAACTTTGTAGTGGACAGTTGGCCTCATCCAACTTTTTCTCAACAACCAACATATAGAGTACATAATTGTTGTCAGCCCATATAAAAAATCTCTCTTAATTGAGGAAAATATACATAAAACCAATCTATGCTATATAGCATAACACAAAGTAGACTGTGAAAGTCTTAACTTGTAGAAATATACATTGTCAAATTTTTTTTACAAATAGATAAAAATAGCAAGTGTAGTACTAGCAATAGTACAAGAAAAGCTTGAAATGGGAATTGGAGAAGAATAAAGTGAAGTACTATTTAGCTTATGCATGCTTTTATCAAATGTTACCCTAGTTGGAGGAGATGAAGTAATGACTGTTGTGACTTTCCAAAAGCTAGAGCTTGCTCTAATGCCAAATGTCGGATTTATGTTATAAGGAAGTATATGTACAACTAAGAGAAGAAGAAGCTTGAGATCACATAACACAAGTGCATTGAGAAGAATCAATATCAAAGATTTATAAGACTTTGTTTGCTAAAGAGTGAATAGGCATGTATACAAAGTCAAGGAAAAGAGAACTCCTAGTAGGAAAATGGAGTGCCCCATTGCTTCATAAGTGTGTTCACACACATCACTATCAAAATATTCCAATAAGCACTCTACTTCCCTACTCCTAAATTCTCTTGCTCCATATTTGATTTCACATCCTCCACTTTGTCTCCCTCTACACAATGCTCCACCCTACAATTAATGAGACTTTTTTGAGGGGACTAACTAAGTGAGAGGGGGAAATGCAACATGAAAGAAGGGGCAATCTAGAGTATACTTGTGCTATTTGCCCATAGTTGATAAATTTTATAAATCAGGAACACTTGGTAAGTAAGGGATTTCTTAAAAACATTAGGAGGCTTGCTAACATGCAAGGAATGGTCGGTGTGGTGAATTGACATGTCATTTGTGCATGCGAGATGTCAAGATTGACTTCTTACATGGCATGATTCCATGCCTATATATATATATATATATATATATATATATATAGAGAGAGAGAGAGAGAGAGAGAGAGAGAGAGAGAGAGAGAGAGAGAGCATTGTGTTTCTGATACCTCCAATAGCTCTCTTGTGAGCAGCACCTTATTGTCTTATCATTGAAAGAATAAAGAATGAATTTATACATATATAGTTAGGGTTAGTGAGTAAGATGGGCGACAAGCCACATTGGCCTTTACCCCAACAACCCCCTACTTAAAGGCCAATGTTCTTTTAAAGGAGACAAAAGAATAAGAAAATGTGTGAAGTAAATACATGTGAGTTATCCTTACCCAATACTTATTCTTTCTATAATGTGTAAAATTTTCATAGGACAGAGTCTTTGGTGATAAAGTTTGTAAGATTATTATAAGTACACACTTTGATAAGCCCAACTCGCTTGTCCTCAAGAGCCTAACAGGTGAAGTGATATCTCGCTTTTATGTGCTTGATTTTCACATGAAACACAAGATCCTTTGCCAACATGATGGCACTCTGACTATTATTGTGTAACAACGGTATGTCTTCACTAAGGTCAAAGTTTCTCATTAGATGAGTAAGCCATATGACTTTTTTGCATGCCTTTGTGGCTACAATATACTCAAATTCAATGATAGATAATGCCACATATCTCTGTAAATGAGACATCCATGAGATTGCACCACCATACAAGGTAAAAACATATCATGTGGTTGACTTTTTATTGTCAACATTCCTTGCATAGTTTGTATTTGTATATCCAAGTATACAAGCATATATCTCTTATACCACTCAAGTACCTCAAGATGCTTTTCACTACATCCCAATGCTTCTTGCTAGGATTTGGTATGTATTTGCTCACTATTCCTATTGCAAAGGAAATGTCCAAGTGAGTGGTAATCATAGCATACATAAGATTTCCCACACACGATGAATATAGAACCTTAGCCATTTCAAAACTCTCCATATCAAATTTGGGACAATCATTAGCACTAAGTTTCACATATGGAGAAAATATAGTACTAATTACCTTCTCTTCATATTGAAACATTGTAAAGCTTCATTAACACAATCCTTTTGGGATATATAGAGCAATACCTTTGCTACTATGAAGCTTAGATGGTGAACTAGATAGATGATAGGAGAAGAGCTTAAGGCTAGTTGGAAACACTTTGACTAGGTA
The DNA here is from genome assembly GCF_053477565.2 of Lygodium microphyllum. Classification (NCBI taxonomy): domain Eukaryota; kingdom Viridiplantae; phylum Streptophyta; class Polypodiopsida; order Schizaeales; family Lygodiaceae; genus Lygodium; species Lygodium microphyllum. Next base: position 115,015 of record NW_028229616.1, on the reverse strand, counting down.
AAAGATAGATTGATGATGGATTTGGAGGTGTCTTCCCTAGTTGGCTAGGAAATATTTCAAATAATATTCCATTTATCGTTGGGATGGGGTGCTATACCATGACCTTAAAATAGGGGTCCCTAATAACCGCCACACCCTACAACTTGGTGCTTTGTGCCTCAAGTTGTTACCATCATAAATACTCTATCTAACCCAAAGGTTATTTGTGCCTCAAGTTGCTACCATCATAAATACTCTATCTAACCCAAAGGTTAGATCCACAAAGGTCACCTTTTTTTTGCCATCTAATCACATAGACCTCATCTAGCATACAAGTTAGGGATAAACCAACATCAAGGCTTGCATATGGCTTCTCATCATAATGGTAGCCTTACAACTTAGAGCACCATGGATTAGGAGGGTGGGGAATTGGGCATATCTAACATATGGGTGGTGAGTTAAGGTGAAACATCTGAGAGGTGAGTGAAGGGGGAACCATGTTGGAGGATATATAATATCCTACATGTTATGAAGGGTCATATCCTAGTTTCCAATATGTGTCCATCTCCCTTTGACTTTAATGGATCCTCCTTTATAGATCCACCTTCTTTCCTCACCTACCATCCACTTTATGGATCTACCTACCATTTACTTAATGGATCAACCTAGCATGCACTTAATCTATGGATGCATCTACTATCCACTTTATGTATCCACCTTTTTCTCACCTACCATGTTGACCTCTTTATGAGGTTATTGTGTATATAAATATAACATGGCTATTGAGTGTGTTGTAAGAGTTGTGAGAGTTATCACATACCTCCTACATTTATTGGCCTCCATCCACATCTATCTAGATCACCATCGAAACTTATAGGAGCACATAGGTGGATAAAGCCTTTATCCATCACTTGTATCCATTCAGTAAAAAGAGAAAAATATTTTTAAGTCATTCTCTCTTATACTTGTGTTTGTTGCTATCTTAGACGATGTTCTATTTTCTTACATGGTATCAAAGTGTCAGGCACTTTGAGTAAGAACTTTATACAAAAAAATTCAGCTTTTGTTGTGAAAAAGTCAAGAATTGATGTCAACTAGTGGTAGCAATAGTAGCGGAGGGAGCAACAATGTGAGTACATCAATACAAACCTTACAAATTTGTCCACTTGTCTTCATGGAATGAAAACCAGATGTAACAAACTATATCTTATGGGAGTTCAAGATCAACAACATCTTGGATTTATCCAAGCTTTTAGATACAATTTTGGGGATTGATGTTAAACCACTTTTATAGTCGTAGATTCAAGAAATCCTAACAACCGAATTCCACATGATCCATCTTTTCTTGTGCTTAGAAAGGAAGAAATGCAGATGCACCCTGTGGCCTCATTACCAGTGCGCAAATGCACTTTGTAGCATCGTTACTAGTGCATTCGATTCTGCTCTCACAATTATTTGATACACATCTAAAGCTAGCCAACCTAGGGATCTATTGAGATGTTAGTATAAGATAGGAAACCAAACTAGTATTCAAAGGCTAGAGAATAATCTTGCAACATGAAAGCTTTTTGATGGAGAAGCAGTAGAGGTCCTCATTGCACGGATTAAGAACTTGTGCGATCAAATGGCAATGGTTAGGATAGCAAAGATGATTGAGGAGTTGGCCAGGAGATGCATTTGAGTTCCCCCCCTAATTATGATGGCCTAGTCACAACATTGAATACATAGGTAATAACTCTTGCTCTTACTTGTGAGGAGTCTTAGCAATAATAGAGTCTTAGCAACATATTATTGAAGGAGGGGAGGCATCTAAATAGTTGTAATGGAAGCAATCCTAGAGATGCTACATTCACAACAAATACAAAGCTAAAGGTGAGAAGAGGGGTGATTTGTAAAAGAAGTATATGTCTTTTAGCTTCATGGTTTTGTTAACAAAGCATGTAGATTAAAGTAGGTTTGAAGCAAGCAACTCAGGCTTGGTATGAGGAAATACATGCATCCTTGACTATACATAGCTTTAAAAATAGTCTAAGTGAGAGTAACCTATATGTCAAATATGAGAATGATGTGCCTCTAATCATTGAGGTTGATGTCAATGACATGATACTCATTTTTTCTAATGAAATAAATATTGCTCATTTTAAGGCCAAGTTAGAATTAGCTTTTGACATGCCACTTAGATGTCAAAATTGGGCTTATTTTATCATTATTTTTTTAGTTTCAAACAAGGTGATTGAGAAATTATTTTATGCCAAACAAAATTATTTTGAGTCATTATTGGGAGAGATTTACTCTTGAGGATTGCATGCCTATTGCTACTCCTATGAAGACAAGCTTGAAGTTGAGTCTTTATGATGTGCTTTGATATATTTCTCTATCAACAAGCTTTTGAATGCTTAAATTATGTATATTCAAAGGCTTGACATTTAGTTTACAATCTCAAAAATGAGTAGGTTTATGCAGAGCCCAAACACAAAGCATTGATAGTGAAGTGTGTCTCGCATGATTTGAGTTATACTTGATATCTTGGGTTGTTTTATCCCAAAGAGGAATTTGATTGCTTGTTTACATGCTTTTTTAGATTCTAAGATTGAGCTTATCATTATGGTACTTGTATATCCAGATATATGGTTTTTTCTTCATGAAAGAAGTAGTATATTGTGGCCACTACTAGTTGGAAAGTTGAGTATAAGGTAACTACTATGGCTACAATTGAGTGTGTTTGACAATAGTCTACTACCACCATCTTCACTCATGGTTGGAGTACATTAGCAATTGCATGAAGCCTATTGTTCCATACTCACACTAAGAGCCTTGACGTGCATTATCATTATGTCAAGGAGAGACTCTTTGTAGGAGAGATCAACTTGGCCTATGTGCCAACAAAAGATAATCTTATAGATATACTCACAAAGCCTTTGCCTTGTGAGAAGTTTGAATCTTTTTACAAAGCTTTGGCCTTAGTTTCCTTTGTGGATCACTCATGGTTCACTGGGCTTGGCACTTCCCTATACACGAGTGCTAGCTCTTATCATTCCAAGCTAGATTTGTTACCATATTTTATATTGATGTTTGTGGAAATAATTAGGGACAATGGGGTACTTTTTCCTAGGGGGACTTTTCTCCCCCCAACCTTCTATATATGATCGTTCACTTTAGGGCTTTTTTTTTCTTGTAAATCTTCTACTTTGATACCTTTCAATAATTGTACATAGCACCCTCACAAGCTTCTTGTGTGTGCATTCTTGCAACCCTAAATACAACATCATTTGGAATAATATGGTAGAAATAGATTCCATTAAGGGCCTCCACTTACTTTTGCATTATGACATATATCAATTGCAATTCTCTCTAATGCCCATATGTTTTTCATTCTCGTGAGTAATCAATTCACCTACTCCCTCTTGTATATGCCTACAACCACTAATAAGCTCATGTAGCTTCCCATGATATTCTAAATGCCTTCCTAGCCACAAACATTGAGAATGTTCATCAAAATATCCCCTTCTTTCTTCTAATTCACTTTGAATATATATTATGTTGCTAATCTTCCCATCATCTCTCTCTTGTAATATTTGCTCAACCCTTTGTAGAAAATCACCAAAGTTCTTGTATATATATGATTTTTCTTGATTGCACATTTCCTTTTAGGATTTTTTTGGGGGTATGTAATCATTTTGTACTTTGAGTCTTACTTACTCTCTATATAATGTTCATTACAATAGCAAGCCACATTTCATCGTAGTGTCTACTCTAATAGTCAAATAAGCTAAGTTAGTGAAAGTTGTGTGTGCATGCATGCACACATACACACGCATACATAGACACATGCATGTGTGCACGCGCGCGCGCGCGCGCGCGCACACACACACACACACACACACACACACACACACACACACACACACACACACACACACACACACACACACACACACACACACACACACACACACACACACACACACACACACACACACACACACACACACACACACACACACACACACACACACACACACACACACACGTAGATGCTTCTTTCTTTGTAAATAAATATTTTTATCTTCTTATAAATAGTTAGTATGTGCTTGAGCATACAAAAAAACAAAGACCTTATAACTTAATACAATAACCAACACATAGAGCTATGCATATTAATGTTGTTCACTATATTGCAAGAGACAAAGTATGACATAGGGTGCCATAAAGTTGAAGTAAATAATCCACCTACCCACGCACAGATACACACCCCCGCCCACCTGCCTACCCACCTAGCTATAGATCCTTCATTTGCCATTGTAAATCATTGTGGCTTTTCATCAAGTTTTAATCTTTTCTCAATTGTATCTAAGCAATGAATGACCCTTAAAGAGACATCATTATTGCCACCTCCTCTCATGTGTTTAAGAGCATTGACCAATTATTATACATAGAGCAATATCTAATACAAAACCATTGTTCTTTACACCAATTGACTTGACATGCTTGTTGATGACTATAAAGCATTAAGTTGTATACAAACCATTGTTCTTTACACCAATTGACTTGACATGCTTGTTGATGACTATAAAGCATTAAGCTATATACAAACTAAAATCAAAGTTCAATTATGATAGACAACCTATTATACATATCAAAACAATCCTCACCTACAAACTTATCATTTGAATCCTTAGGTTGGAAGATTTGTAAATTAGTGCCTGAGTCAAAATTACATATAGTACCATATTCTAAGCTCATCCACATAGAACACCTTCAAGCTTTTAACATTAATAATCACTTGATAATTTTGCACCCTTAGGTTGGAAGATTTGTAAATTAGTGCATGAGTCAAAATTACATATAGTACCATATTGTAAGCTCATCCACATAGAACACCTTCAAGCTTTTAACATTAATAATCACCCCTCCAAAACTCTCTCTGTCTCTTTCTCTATCTTTGTCTTTGTCTCTGTCTCTTTCCTCTCTCTCTATCTCTATCCCACATTTAACGTGGATATATGGGCATAAGGAAAGGAAATAAAGATGGTTTAATGACTTCTTAATTTGAATCTCAATTCAATTACTAAATCATAAACAATTAACGATAATACTTGTGTGCAGAATAGTAAGTTATTGTTACGAACACTTTGATCATACGAATATGGGTAGTGGTGGGAAAAAACATGACGACGAAAATTTGAAGATGCTAGAAATGGAAAGGTATAGTTTTGTGTGCCCTAAGTCTAATTGGTGTGAATACGCCTAATGGCTAGGTTGAAACCCTAAGATACTTAATAATAAAAGTATGAATACACTTTCTATCTCTGTCTTTTCCTTCACAACATGAGGGCTCATGATGCCACCATGGTTGGTTGAGGAAATGGACAATGCTATTACTCTACCATCCTCCTCCTCTTTTTCTTTCTTGAAATAGTCTTACCTTGTAATAAACCTAATCATGGAAGCTATTTTCTACTATTATACACCCTTACCACTACTCAAAATCAATAAGTATGCAAGTTGAATCAATGGGATCATCCCTCTCTCAAGTACACTTAATTGCCATGCTTCCATCTCTCATAGTAGTTATAAATAATAAGGAAACATTTATTTCAAAAAATACATGCATAAGGTTATACACACATATGGATATCTCATACATGTAGCTTCTATATTGTAGCATAGTCTCGCTCTTTTCCCTTATTAATATTGACAAACATAGTTGCACATCTACTCAAGTAGGCATTTACTTTGCTTCCTATGAAAAAAAATATGTGCAAGCTAAGGCATGGCATCATCCTCACTTAGGTACACCTAGATATTATGCTTTCATCTTGTATACAAATTAGAATTGATAACATACACACATTTTATATAAAATGGAAAGGCTTGCAATTGACTAATCTTTTAATGAAAGCATTGCAATATACCTAACCTTCACATGTGTACTTCATTGTATGTGGGAATTAGAAGGAAAAAAATCACATAAGACTCTTGCCTTATGTATACGAGCATCCAATTCAAAGAAGCCTTGTACAAGACTAGTTCAGTTCACTATCATTAGTTAATAAGCTAGTATAGGTTGGTTAGTTAATTTATCTGTTAGTAGTTAATACTTCTTAGGGTTGTTGTCTTAAATATTGACTAAGCATCATTTTAGGGAGCTAGAGTTAAGATTTTACTTTATGGCCAGAGGGGTCGAGCCTAGCTCCCCCTCATCTCTAACACTCTTTGAACCAAGTGCAACCATTAGTTTGCTCTTAGTCTTGATAATTATAATATGATCATCATGGTTGGGCAGTAGAATGCTATTAGAGATTGTTAGGTTAGGAAGACCCCTCATGCCAATAATCATGCATCAAATCCAAGCACTTCATTGCAAGGTAGACCCAAGGCTGCCCATTTGACAAAATTTGCAAATTTTGGTAGAGTTTAGATGGTGGCGATTGGAATTGAACTGTGAGAGACTACTCACCATGATCCTAGGCCAAGGTTTGGTGGGTTCTACAAGTGGCACCAAAGCAAGTTAACTAGCACTCTTTTGAGTAATAAAGAGTTTGTGAAATACTAAGGAAAATAAAGGGGGCCCAGATCAATGGTGGAAGCCAAGGGACAATTTCTAGAACCATTGGGATGGTTATGGACTGTTAGGGAAAGGTTTAAGGAAACATAAATGCCTAGATATTGTTATTTTCCTTAGAGGAAAAGTTAGACTGGAAATTCGCAATAAGCGATTGCTTGGTAATGAATGAGATCTAAGAGAATTGTCGTAACACATTGTAGACTAATCCATTAGATACAATTATGGGAAAAATCTAAATTGGGAAGTGAATAATGCCTACAAAGGTGTTCCCTCCTCTCACTTTTGAAGGTCACATATAGGATGAGTCACAATAGTTTTGAGGGTCATTTCCTGTCATCTATTAAGCAAGATCTTAGTGCAGATTCACCCTCAAAGAGGAGACATTTCACATGATGATGGAGCTAATTTTTACTCCTCCAACTTTCCAATTTTCCAAGTTCATACTTGGTCTGATTACTTAGGTTGGGGGTTGACACTTGCCTACTACTCCATCCATGCCAACCTAACAAATAGTATAGAGTATGATTTATGGAGATTATAATGGGTAGAGAGAATTTGTGTGATGCGACTCTTTATATTTAATAGAGCCACTTCGGTTTATTTCACTATGCCTATATGCTAGTTCCATGACTAAAGCTATGTATCTATTCCAAATATTCCCTAGATTATGGAGGCCCAAGATGTAGACATTTGAACCCAATATAACTACCATATCTAAACTTTTTGTACAACTTACAATATGAAAATGAATATAAAACTACATTTCTTTTTTTTGGGTAAAAAGGAGAAACTATTATCAAATAAAGTGCATGAGATTCTTTTGGTCTACAAAAATTCCATAGCATAAATCTTACATCTCAAAAAAGTCAAGTGTGTCACGAATAATGGTTTAAGCGGTAAATTTATGAATAGCCATTATCTTGTTACCACAAACACTTGAAAAGGTAAAAAATACATGTGAGCGAAAACATGAGGGAATTGTAAAAAGGTTTGGAATATATGATTCCAATACTATAAAGAGATAATGTGATTGTCATAATAATGTACTTCAAAGACATGAATGCTATAATTTAGTCTGGATAAATTACCTTGTGTAGTAACCAAAAATTTGCTATATTAGTAGTCATAGGACTAAGAAAATTTAATCTCCCAAGTACTTCCACCACCCACCAATGTGATAGATGACCAAGAAAGGAAGTTTCACTTTAAGCATGTCAAGCCTCCTAAAATTAATGGAGAAGGAATGAAGGTGGAATCAATGCCGGAACCTAGATTGAGCAAATGGAAGATTGCTTCTCTACTCTATAGGAACTAGTGTTGCTAATTAAGCAATGATTGCATGCCTCAGGCTTATAGGAGAAGCATGCCCATAGTGGAAGTAGTGGTGCCATGATAAGGCAATTTCTGAGCTACTCTAACTTGGAAATATATTAAGATTGTAGTCTAAGGTCAATATCTATAATCTATATATCAAACCTCAAAGATGAATGAAATTTTCTGTTTGAAGTAGCAAGGGATGACCTAGAGGGATATTATTCCTGTTTCATGATGCTACAAAAATATGTAGTCCATATGTCCATGAGCTAGTACGTAGCACTTTTCTACCAAGGGCTCAATGGTCCCCTCAATGGCTAGCTCAAGGTGATGAGGCCTATTGATTTGGAAGATGCCCTAATGAGAGTATGACCATTGATGGCTACTCTCCCTAAGAACAACAACATGTTTGTTAATTGGTTGAAGAAACAAAGACTTGAAGAGAAAGAAGAACATGAAAACCACAAAAGGACTTGCTATGTGAATGGCTAGAGGTGTTCGTGGATGATTTTTGTGTCCATTTTAGTTGGGAGGGGCACCTTGAGAAGCTCCAGCTCGTCTTTGAGAGATGTCGACAGTACCACTTGTGCTTGAATACTCTAAAATTCCAATTTTGGGTAAATCATGGCATCAGTCTAGTTCATGTTATATCTAAAAATGGAATTTCCACTAATGCAACTAAGATCAAAGTTATCATGAACCTCTCTCTACTTGCCAATCCAAAGGGGATCTAGTGTTTTCTTGGTCACACTAGCTACCATCACCATTTTATACTCACTTATGCCACAATTGGTTGGCCAGTTTATGAGGTACTAGTCACTTGGGCATGGACAAGGAATGCCAAATTGCTTATGAAGCATTGAAGAAGGTTCTCATGATAGCACCCATTTTAAGAGCCCTAGTGGGAAATCATATTTCATGTACACATTAACACCTCCAAGATTGCAATTGGCATAGTGGTGTGCAAGCTCAGTGAACACAACATGGATTTCCCTATGAACTTCACCAACTAATAGCTTGCCTAAACTGAGATGAACTATTTGACCACAAACATTAAGGCTTAGTAATGGTTTATACTATAAAGAAGTTTCACCATTATCTTCTCGCCATACCTTTCACCTCTTTGTGGACCATCAAGCATTGCTTTATCTTGTGAACAAACCATGTGCTACTAGTCACATTGCTTGTTGGCTTCTCTTGTTATTAGAATTCAATTTTTCAATTTTTGTATAGAAAGGAAAACATTACTTCACGAAGAACCACTTATCATAAGTGACCAATGGCAAAAAGGCGATATGAGTTGATGATCAACTTTCCAATGCTCACCTATTCCATCAAGAAAATCAACTATTCAAGGCCGATTTAACATCCCAGTGGGATGAAAAAATAGTGCAAATTCTTGAAATAAGCCTATTAGAATAACCCATCGACAAAGTATGATTCATGTGCCTCTTAATTAAAGTTTGACCTTACCAATTCATCACTGGACAACTGTATCACCTAGGGCAAGATGGTCTTGTTAGGAGATGCATATACAAACAAGAGATTGAGACCGTGTTGGAAAAACCTCACGGTGGCAATGTGAGAGGGCACTTTGACACAACCTCCATAGCCAAAAATATGCTTCAATCACAACTATGGTGGTACACTCTTTTTACAGACACTACCCTATTTGTTCAACACTATGATGAGCACCAACAGATAAAATTGCCTAGCTGGTCAATTCTTGGAGGCCTGGTACATAATTGTGGCCACATATTATATTACAAAATGGGTGGAGGCTAAGGCTACCTATAAAAATGATACAAGAACCACTGCTCAATTTCTATGGAAGTAAGTTATCTCACATTTTAGATGCCCCATCTAGATCCTCAGTGATCAAGGGATGCACTTTTTCAATTAGGTGATTCAACATCTCCTATCCATGTTCTTGATTATCCATTAGAAATCCAACCCCTACTACCATCAGGAAAATGGCAAAGCAAAAGCTCTGAACAAGATCCTCATTAACATCTTGACAAAAACAATTTCAGCTTCATGATCTAATTGGAATCATAAACTCATTGCAGCACACTTTGGGCCTATTGCATGGCCTACAAGACTACCTCCCTTTCACCTTACATATGGCACTAATGTTGTAATGCTAGTAGAGTTCTTGATTTCTAGCTTGCTCATTGTGGTCCAAGAGTGATGGGAAGGCAATAAGGTCTAGTAGTAGTGCTTGGAGAAGCTTGAACTCCTCGCAACTTATGCCTTGCTTGCTGAGAAGACCTAACACAAAGCGCGATTTAATAAACATGTCAAAGATGATCTTATATTGTTGTATTTGCTTAAAGGCTATAACTAGAAATTAAAATTATGAGGCCTCAAACCTTTTTGTATCTATACAATAAAAAAGAAAGGAAGTATTGAGTTAGAAACCCTAGACGGCCAAAAATCCGCCAAAACCCCATCCATCATTTTAATGGCAATTGAATTAAGAAATACTATCCACCTAAACATCCATCATATGAACCCCCATGGAAAATGCAAAGAGTCTTGTAGTGTATGTAGAAAAGACATTCTATGAATAATTTGAGTAGTGCCAACACCTAATCTTACATCATTCCACTCCTCAATCCACCATCATGAATGTTGGGGTTGTCACCATTAGCAACATAGAGCTCACTGATGAGCCGTTGAACCTAGCCACATACCTTTGCATTCATTGCACTTCCACTCACTTAGTGACAGCTGATGCTCTCATTGATGAAGGATCATACTACAATACTCTACCATAATGCTATTGGAGTGAACTAGGGAAACTTTCATTACAATCAACCAATGCAAAATTGAATCCATATGGAGGACAACCTTACATAGCGTTCGGTCACTGTAAATTACCAGCCATGATTGAGACTGAAAGTATCCTACTCCTATGTTCTCCTAAGATCTAAAGGGGTTGATACTGAAATTCTTTTATGATGCACCTTCAAGTACTTAACCAATTATAATGTCAACTATGTTGACGAACACATTCATCTCCACTTAGCTGATGCCTACATAATCACCACCTTTTTCCCAAAGGAGATATGGCTTGAAACCACTCAGACCAAATGCACTCTTCAGGGTAGCAAATTGCCCAAAAATACTACCTTCTTGACCCAACTCCTTGAAGACCACAAGTGTAGCCAAGGGCCTATTAGCACATAACCACAATGGCAATGGCAACCTAAAACGTCATTCCAAGCTTGCACAACTTACACATCGTGGAAGCATAAGCATTGTTTCTCGCACCTACATCATTAGCCATGCTCCCAACTACACATCACTCTGCATTGGGTTCCTAAAATCCTCCTAGAAGCACAATGCTAATATGAGGGTTATCGAAGCCTTTGGTTGCCTAAAGTGCCCACACCTAGACATAGACCCCTTTTGCTACCTCTTCTAGTCCAACTCCTATAGAGCCCAAGCACCACATGCTTATCATTGAATAGGGCTCCTCTGAAACCTCTCCTTTTCCTTTTCCTTCTCCTTCTCCTTCTCCTTCTCCACCTACTCTACCCCCTCACGAGGTATTGGACTTGTCAACACCCCCTTTTTAACCTCTCCTTTTTCTTCTCCTTCTCTACCTACTCCACCTCCTCGGGAGGTTCAAACCTGTCACTTGTTAGCACCCAACCTACCTACAAACTTGGAAAAGGATACAACATATTTAAAAGAGGTTGTTATTCTCCTTCTCCATCTACTCCCCCCCCCCCCCCCCCCAAAGAGGTCCAAACCCTTGTTAGCACCCACCCTTCCTACAACCTTGGAGAAGGATACACTATCTTTAGAAGAGGTTTTTCTTTTCAATCTTCATACATATGTCTCATATCAAATTAGTGGGTATTGAGACCCCCACCACTAGCCACCCTCAAGAGACCACATCAATGGTGGCTGATCAATCTACAAAATAGCTAAAGATTCGATGGTACTCTCCAACAAGCTAATTACAGATCGCTTTGTGCAACTAGACTCCACCTTCGACTCTTTACTACTCTCATGGATCTTGGATTAGCCAACCCTAGCATGCTCTTGCTAGTGTCTTAGTGGCATCCTACATGGGAAGAACACAAACATCTCTTTTGCAAAATCTTGACAATTCTAGATCAATTAACACAAGAGATCCCATTGGAACAACAACAAAAGGGTCAAATACTTCCATCCTATGTGACAAAGACAATTCTTAAGGACCCTCGTGCTATCAACAATTTAGAACAGTTATGTAGATCTACCACTCATTTCTTGAATAAATGGTATTCTTTTCGACATGAAGCTACCATGCTTTGGAAGCAAGATCGTTACCACTACTAGACATAGAAAGATTGTAAGATTCCTAAAGTACGATCCTACAAATTGCAAGACCATGTCTCTTTGCACCATCATTGATTCTTGTGCACTAACCCCACCCAAGGAGTCACTTCACGATTCAATCCTTGACAAGTTGCTCTCTTCTGAAAAACTCCACATCGCTAGTCACCTCCTAGTCACTTCAATGGACATTCCCTCTTGGATGATCTCACATCATATCTTTGCAAGTTTCTTGTCTGACGCCCTGACAACCTAGATGCTCTTGCCAACTTAGAATACAATCTAGACTTCTACGACCCAAAATAGCCACATACATTGAACCTGAGTCCCCAAGCTTGGAAGTTTGCATTATTTTTTGTAGGAGGAAGAAGCTTGATGATTGACCCTGATCAAGCTTGAGAAGTGCTACAACCAATAAAAGACTTGAACCACCTGTAGTAAAGTTTCTTGTTATAATAAAAGGTTAATGAGGTAAAAATATGGTAAGTGAAATTTTATTATAATCATTTTTATGATGAAACATAATCTTGAAATTCTTATTTTGTAGATGGTGGCCCAGTGTGTTCCTTCACTTAAACCTATCCCAACCTCCATACATATCACGGATGCCCTCGATGAAGATAAAGTTGTTTTCTTTGCTCAATAATGGACTATGATATGGACATACAGAAATGGGGAGTAGGCCACCTCAAGTTTAAAGTTCTAACCATCCTCACAAATTGGGTAACCAAGCATTAGGCTATCCATAACTTGGTCATCTAGTGCAGCTTGCTTGAGTATGTGAAAGCCACAGAGACAAACATTCATTTCCTGACTTGTGACATGTGTGTATGTGAGCGTGTCTCTCTCACACAATGGAAAACAAGAAAGTCAGAATAAGAAATAAGCACACACATGAATAACCTTTTTTATTCTCTTTCAACCTTTTTAAACAACTTTTTAGGATTAGGGTTTTCCCATCCCTCTTGGGCATTGAGCCCACTTTTTGGGACAAAGACCGGTCTTCTCTCTATGTATGCACTTAATTTCATGCTCCTATGCTAACTGCTACTAGAATTAATTACAATCTACATCGTCAGCCCTTGTTTATACAATTGTTGATTTCTTTTCCAAGGCCTAATAATTTCAAACAAGAATTTGTGGCTTTCATGTTCTTGTTTGTCTTTAAGTCTTTGTTTCTTTGACCAATTCACATTTGTCTCTCTCCTAGTTAAGTGCTAGTCCCATGGCACTCACTCTAGTCAAAGTAGAGTGAGGTTGGTAGACTGTGTTGGCATGGTCGATGTAATGGTCTTGGTGAAGGGGATGATTGAATTGTGATGGTGAGAGTTGGTTAGGGTGGAGACAAGGAGGCCAAAGGTTGTCATAGGTGGAGAAATTTGTAGGAAGAAATTGCAAGCCATTGATTGTTGATGGGTCTTCAAGCACTTTGTATACCTGGCATATTGTTGTGTGCTCCTTGAGAGTCATGTCTACCTCTCTGGTGCTATGTGAAGTGCACCTATTGTGCAATTGGAAGATGGGCTGATTTTTGAGTATACTCGAAATGTTTTCCCACTCTAGAGGATCAAGTTGGTGTAGGATTAGGTGTAGTGCTATGCCTAGGGTGACAGGCTATCGTGCATGCTTGAGTCCTTATGACCTTAATGTGCCCTAGGGTTGTGGTGTGGTGGCATGGACTAGGGGATGGACCCTAGGTATTGCGAGCATGTTATTATGCTTCTTTTCTTTTTCTCTTGTTTATTTTTTTGTGATGAATAATTTGACAAGTAGTCATGCTACTTAGGGCTAGCCTGATTGCATGCTAGAAGCACCCCATGCTGACCATATATTCTTTTAGTGAATTGCATAGCTACAAAAGTGACTAAAGGTAGAAGGAATGTGTACACAATGCAAACTGATTGCCTACCATATCCTTTACTAGCTCAATACAATAGGGAGGTAATAGTATAGCTCTAAAATAAAGTTGTATCATCACCACTTAGTCAATATTTGTATTCACATAAAAAAAGAGTGGCAAGAGTTGCTCCTTATTTGGCATGATAGGCTGTTGGAGTAATGTGATGAGAAGATGGAGATAGTTGCAAGTGGTGATAAAGGAAGGATTGGGGTAGTTAGTGAATCTTCTCACAAAAATGGTAAAGATGGGATGAGGTCAAGGGGCTGGAATAGATAGGACTTTTTTCTTGTCATTGGCTCTTACATTGGGAATTTGGGGAAAGTTATACCTACCATATTCTCCTTTCTTGTATGTGTTGCCATCCGGATGAGGGTAGGGGCAATGGAGTGGGTTCACCTTCAGGATGTTGCTTGAGTAAACAAAGGCCTTTCAAGCCATCTTGTTGTTTTCGAGGATGGGATATCTCCATTTTGGTTATCCTAGCCAGGCTTCCCATGGTTTCATGGTAAGGTATCCGCTTTTACTTCCTATGGCCTAACAAGATTCCTTAAAGGCTTCTATATCAAGTTGCCCTACCCATTTTTTTTTGATATGCTTTAAGTTTCTTGGATGATTTGCATTGTGCATGGGGGTAGTGGCTCCTTGAACATGTTCCCTTCATTTGCTTTGAAGTAAAAAAATACTATATTGCTAGATTCTTCCTGTGTTTGATATTTTTGTTTTGTCTTCTTCAGGGTTTACTTGCTATGCTTCAACTAGGAGTTTACATAGGAGGGGAAAATCCATGGCATTCTGTGGTTGTGCCCTCAGCTCCTCAATCATGGCTTCATAAGCCTCTTTTTGTTCTAGGTTCTCCTCCATCAGTTGTTCCATTGATTCTCCAAAATGGAAGTTTGGCATGTCAAGAAAATCCATGGGTAGTGTCATGGTGGCTGTTGGTGACTCGAGGACAATGGGAGGCTCTAAGGGACTCATTTCTAGTTGCATGAGGCCTTTTGCTTTTATCTCTCTCTCCCCATATGGTTTTTCTTTCAGATGATAGATCAAATCTTCTTTGGTGTGCTTTATAGCCAACAAATTGATTCCTTGAATATGCTCCAATCCTGAAGCATGGAATTACCTTTTTGGAGTTGATTTTGGAGGTCTTGTACCCATTCCTCTCACTGCATGATGAACTTCCTATACGTTTCATGTGTCTCATTTAACTACTCCTGAAGCTCATGCCTACTCGCAAGAGCTTTTAATTTCTCCTTCTTGAGCTCTTCACATAGTTTTTGCAAAGATTCAAGACCTCCTTTTGTGATTACTTTTGCAATCTAACCCTAAGTTTTGGCAAGCTCTTCTTTGTGAGCTTGCTCCTATTTGGTCTTCTGAGGAGTCCCTTTCATGGTCTTTGCCTTGGCCAAGTCTATGACCTCACTTTGCAGTCCTTGTATGGTTGCTATGAGGTTCTAAAGTGTTGTTGCTTTGATAGTTTTTGAGCCTTCACTAATCTTCTATTTGCCCTTTTTTTTCCATGTTCCTTTCCTATTCTTTTCTGATTAGGAGCTCTTTGGCAAATTGTACTAATCTCTCCATCTTCTTCATATCCTTTCTAAACCATCTACAAACCAACATAATCACAGATCCTTGCCCACTTGTCTCCTTGTTAGATGTTTCAAAGTATGAGCTAGAATGTGTTTCTCCTCTTTCCTTCCTTTTATTGCTTTCTTTAGTGTAACTTCCAAATTCCTCCCGAATACTTCCTTGGGGTGGTGGTGGTTAGTCAACATATCCTAGAGGTAGGACATCCTTGAGAGGAACTCTTAAACTATTAGTTAGAATTTTTGTAAGGACCCCTCCATAGTTGTTGAGGCCATGCTTTCCTTTCGAGACTGGTTGAGCTTTTCACCAGGGTTCTTCTAGAGGACCTTGTGTGCTTTAGCTAAAGATTCTATGATGCACTCTAGACATAGTTCATTTAAGTCATGATTGACTAGATTATCTATCAAAATGTCCTCCATCAACCATTTTGGGTACTTGGATGGATAGGCTATGGTTTTAGAGTAAGTGACCATATGATGGAGCACCTATGTTGTGACTTTTAGTTGCTTCTCTAGGACATTATTTAAATTAACCCTATCTATTATTGATTCCCCCAATTGTTGAGTCACTTGAGTCACACATGATGATCTAATATATTTCCTTAATCCTTGTTTGATGCCTAGGGCTTCCTCAATCAATTTTGGAGTAAACTCAATGGTTGCTTCTTTGTCTTCATAGTGTTGGCATGTCCACACTTAGTACATGAATTGCGACTAGTTCGAGTATCTGGATTTGTAGTTCTTGAGTGTGTGTGAGTGAGGGACCAAGGGTGAAGTCCCCATCTCTTCTCTTGAGTGCTCTCTCATGCCTATCATCATGCTCCCACCTTGCATGTGAAGGCCATAGAGGGTGAGAAGGGAGAGTGGGTGCATATGTGGGTCGTGGAGCCTTCAAAGAGCTACCCTCATTCTTGAATGAGGGTCAAGGAAGCTTACTACAATGGTTTTGGACATCTTGTGATGTGTAAGAGGCTAGGTGAGATCTAGTCTAAGGATTTTGTGTATTGAATCTCCTAAAATAATAGAAGTGTGTCCAATGGTCCTAAGACATTGAGAATGTGTTGCCCAATAAGGTTCAACACCCATCAAAATGGAAATAGGTTTTCCTATCCAAAAGCATCCCATGTGAGCAATCGATCGGAATCACTATGCTTGAAATATAATCAACCTGGTCACTTCTGAGCTCAATGTCCCAACAATGGAGTCAATGCCAACACCAATGCCAATGCCCCTTACAATCCTCCAAGAGAAGGAAACTTCCATAATAGAGGGCATGGGTGTGGAGTAGAGCATGATGCAAGATGTGGAGCTGAAGGATGCCTGTATGCTGTCATAGGTGAAAAGAAGTGGACCCTTCTCTTGTAGAGGAAGTGGAGAGAGGATCCATCCATGCCATAGTGAATAACCAAGATTTGGGACATAAATATTCTATTATTCAAATCCCAATAGCTTTTCAAGATACTCCTTTCTACATTCTTACTGATTGTGGAGCTATCCACTTGTTAATCTTCCCTAAGTGTGCCAAAATGATAATAGGATCCTCCTAGATCAAGCATACGCCTCCACAATCGTTGCAATGGTAATTTCATGTGATGGTAGGTTGAATTATTAGGATTGATGAAGCCAGATTGTATGGGCATTATGTCGACACAAAAGTGACAGGAAGTCTCCGCATAAATACAAGTTGGCTCGTCAAGAGATCACAAGCAGCGGCTTATTGAGAAGTCGACGGCGGGCGCTTGTATATTAATACTCAGAGAAGAAAAGCTTGTCAGTATCTGAAGCCTTCATGGATCCCTTTCGAGATGATCTTCAACAACACCTAGCTTTCCTGTTCTCGATCGATTTGCTGCAGGATGACGCAGTTCCTTTTCGGTTGGCGAGCCAGCTTTCAAAGATTGTGCGCCCCTTCTGATCTAAGCAAAGGTGGCAGCAGCACGACTTCGAAACGCAGTAGCCGCCCACATGTGATCAGCCCCTATTCCTTCGACTGATAACAACTTAGTTATCAAGAACAGAGCTAATTACGGCAGCCTCAACCTTTTAGTGGAAGCTCTGCGGCACGTTCATCCTTCTTCTCCCCGCATGTGATAATGCCTCTGCACGTTCATCCTTCTTCTCCCCGCATGTGATAATGCCTCTGCACGTAACTAAAAGTGTTCTTAGGAACCACATTGATAATGCTTTTACCACATTATTCCTATCAGCTTGTAGTCACCCATCACTTGCAACATTGGAAGCTTTCCCACGGTGGATGATAAGTGACCGGACACCGACATGAATTCTTTCACTATTGAATGGGAGGGCTTGGTAATGGTTGTGCAATTAACATGTCTTGACTAAGAAGTGGAGAAAAGGATACAAGTCTAGTTGACAACTTACCTAATGCCCATTTGTTTCGACTTCAACAAGAGGCTCAATTGCTCAAGGTTGATCTCACACCTCGTTGGCCAGATGATATGTTGCTATTTTGGAGAATGGAATTCCTGAATACCCCATTGAGAAGGCTCATCTCACTCACTTGTTGATTAAGACCCAACCCTATCAAATGGTTGTTGTTGGTCAACTTTATCGATTAGGGGAAGGCAATCTTCTTTGATGATACGTGTGTGAATATGAGATGGAGCATGTGTTTCAAGAAGCCCATGGTGGCATTGTAGGACAATGTTAGCATGCGATGAGTGCCAGCACACTAAACTTTTAATTCGCAAGGATAAGATGGATCTCTTGCCAATCATTACTGGACAATCCTTTGAAAAATTGGGGATTGACTTTGTAGGACCTATCACTCTAGCTACTTAGTACTCCCAAGCATGCTACATCATTGTGGCAATTGCTTACATGATCAAATAGGTGGAGGCATGAGGCACATGCAAGAACGATACCTGGACTATAACTAAGTTCTTGTGGACACATGTGATTTCTTGCTTTGGCTATCCTATTGAGTTGGTTAGTGACTAGGAGACTCACTTTTTTAACGAGGTTATTATGCATATACTCTCCACCTTTTTGATTATCCACCATAAGTTCTCTCCTTATTATCCTCAAGCTGACCAAGTTTGTCATTGTCTCAAATATCTGAAGTCTCACTTTCAAATAACGGGTTAAGATTTGGTCATGTGCCTAAATTTTAACCCATGCTTCAAAGTGAGACTTGGAAAGATAATATATATAGTAATTAATGTAGACTCCACTTTCAAGTAAGGGGACAAAATTTGATCATGTGACCAAATATTAACTATATATTGGGAATTCCCAAACTATATGAGAAATTTTAAATTTCCTAATACAGTGTTATAAGCAGAAGTTGAATCTTTGCGGCCTAGGATCATATCATGTTTATCATATCAGTAGGATAGGCAATGTTGAACTTGAGACCCTGGAGGGGAAAGGCATTGGGCACTTTAATGGTAGTCGTATTAAGAGGTATAACCTCCAAGGCCATTCCTTACATGAATTCCCCATGCACCTTCCTAATGTTCATGTCCACATGATCATTGTGGCTAAACAAACATGGTACAAATAACTTGTGCAAAAGATTGATGCTTATCACCTACTTCCTACGAGCACTGCATAGAACTCCCATTCATTAGTCTTTAATGCCTAGGTGTCTTTGTTTCTTTAGTGGATCTCGAGGATGACCCTGTCATTCTTATGGCATTTCTTTGAATCAAGTTGACTATTGCATAGAAAATGACTATTGATGACCTCACTGATGAGGGTTCTAACTATAACATTCTTCTATATAATAGCTAGACATAGTTAAGACAATCCACTTTGACCCCCACTCATACCAAACTCAATCCCTATGGTAGCTAACCCTATTTGCTCCCAGGAAAATGTAAGCTCTTGCTTATTGTTGTAACTAAAAGCATCCCCTCGTCTACTTTTATGTTTTTCCAAATTGAGAAGATGTGGGGAAGGCACTTTTCTTGGGTTGACCCTTTTCGTATCAAGTTTCTTGCAATATCAACTATGTTGATTAATGCATTCATTTGTAATTCCTTGGCGCTTAGGTTGTTTGTGCTTTTAGCAAAGGGGATATTTCTGCTGGGCAATGTCAACCACTCATCCCACTCCTTCTCACTCCCATGGCTCATAAATTTGTTAATTGCTTATAGGCCACCACATCCACACCACTCCTGTTAGTTAAACCTCCATTCTCCAACCTAAGAAGTCCACTAAGTTCTTTAAGTAGCAACCTCATACCACCTTACAAGTTCCACCTTCACCTCTTACACCCTAATGATCCTTACATAGAAAGCCCATCCGATGTTGCAAGACTCCTCAATAAACCATGATTTTCTTGTGTTGGGTGCCCCCTTCCTTTTTAGAGGCTCAAGGCTACTACAAGGGTAATGCCCATATTTGGATATCAAAATGCTCTAAATCCCCATCTATCATTGCATCTAATACTTTTCCTTCAATTTATCCAAGAAAATCCTAATGCCGTTAGTAGTATTCTTGCTAGTCCCTATCCTTAGCTAAAAAAATCTCAAGTAGAGTTCACTCTTCTCGCCCCTCCCTCTCCGCTTGAGCGACCACTTTCTTTGGAGTTTATTGTGTCCTCCACTTTTGACTCATTTCCTCGATCTCTTGCTACTTCCTTGCCAAGACAAACGTCCTCCCTCATCCTCCCTTGAAATCTCAAATCATCTAAGGCATCCTCTTTCACCCCCTCTTGGCCAAATAGGGCCATGCATTTTTGTACCCTAGACATCTAAGAAACAACACCTCAAGCAAAGGTGAATACTATCTAGAGGTGAACTTCCTACTGTATCCCATGACTCCTGTATCCTGGAAAACATGATAGATGCACATAGCTATTGTGCCTTTAGGTACCTCATGATACCCTTGACATCATCCCAATGCCATCTACCAAGTTTAGCCATATAACATGCCACAACTCCCACTGCAAATACTATGTCAGGACGAGTGGCTTTCATGGTATATATCAAAATGCCCAATCTAGATACATAAGGGATCTTGGCCATCTTGGTCTTCTACTCATCAAACTGTAGACAATTTGCCTAACTAACCTTCACGTGACAAGGTAAAAGATATCCAATAGGCTTAACATCTTGTAGATGAAACAACCACTCAAGGACCTTCTGGATGTACTCCTTCTACTGTGACAAGTAAAGGAGCCTCTTAGAGCGATCGCACATAATGCGTATCCCAAGAATATGTGAGGATTGTCTCATATCGTTCATCTCAAAGCTCTTCTTGAGTTGACCTTTCAAGATATCCAATTTATTCATGAGCACTCCCAATAATCAATATATCATCCACATAGATTTTCAAAATCATAAGGCTGCTATCACGATCCTTCTTCATGTATAAATACAAATCCATATCACTATGGGGATATCCGTGCGAATGCATAAAGGCATCAAACTTGTGATACCATTCCCTAGGTGACTGCTTAAGACCGTAAAGGCTCTTCCTCAATCTACACACTAGGTGGTCCTTGCTAGGTTCTACAAAGCCCTTAGGCTGCTCCATGTAAATCTCATCATGCAAGTCCTCGTGAAGAAAAACCATCTTGACATCCATCTGATAAAGATCCAAGTCAAGCTGAGCAATCAAAGTGAGTCCCACAAGCGTATGGTAGTCATCTTCACAACAGGAGAAAGGACTCCATCAAAGTCCACACCGTGTTCCTTCTGGAAGCCCTTAGCAACCAATTTGGCCTTGTATCCCAATTTGGGTATCTAGGAGTACTTTTCAACTTGTATATCCACTTGCATACCAATGCACGCTTGCGACTAGGCAAAGAAACCAAATCCCAACATATGATATTTCAATAGTGAGTCATACTCTAAATACAAGAGTGACTATCACATCTGTGCATGGCCTCATCTTCATAAGTAAGAGGCTCACCAGCATTTGTCACTATAACAAAATCCATAGAGAGCTCAAATTGCACAAGCTATCGTCTATCTCTAGTAGACCGTCTCAAAGATGGTTGTGGGGCCTATATATCTTGTGCATCATTAGGGACCTAGGCCATTGGAGCAACAACCACTATTGTAGGCTGTCTAGCTGGTTGTACAATAGCAAGAGATTCCTCTTGAAATACCACCCTATGTACCTCAATGACATGCTCAGGATGCTTATGAATTTTTGCTTCATGGAAGACAACATCATGGTTGTGGATAACCTTTTGAGCCTACGGATTCCGTAGGCGATAGCCCATCTCACTTACATCTGCATAACTAAGAAAGATGCATTTCTTAGACTTAGGATCTAGCTTATTGCACTTGTCCTTGGGTGTATAGTAGAAATCCTCACAACCAAAGACATGCAAATGAGCATATGAGGGAGGTTTTTCAAACCATACCTCCTCTACAACTTGGTAGTCAAGAGCAATAGTACATGGGGATCAATTTATCAAGTTATCAAGTATACAGTAGTAGTAACTGCCTCAGTCTAAAAATGTTGTGGTAGGCATGGCTGGCTAAGCATATTGTGAACTCGCTCTTGAATTATACTGTTCATGTGCTCAGCCATACCAATATGGGGTGGGTGTACAAGCTCAGGTCAATCACTATGTATAAAAATGTGTATCATGTGAGTTCAAAAAAGGGGAATATAAAAAAAGATAATCTCGCAGATATACATTCACAAAAGAAAATATTTTAAAAGGTGCATATAGAAATAGCTTAGATTTTTGCAAGAGAAGGATATAATAAACCTTAACGAAGGTGGGATATGATGAACCTCATCTAAATTGTGAGGTAAATAATATCCATTTGTGCATGGTTTCACCTTACTCTGTTAACATATGGAGGTCTCATGGAAGTCCATTAGACTTGCATGAGATGTGTTGTTTAATACCTCATTTCATTATACCTTAGTTACAGCCCCCTCGTAGCCCTCTTCTCTTGGCCCCAACTAAGGCACACCTATTCTTATGATTGTTCTCTCTTTCTCTCTCTCTCTCTATATATAAAATGTGCATAGAATTGAATGGTAAATGAATAACCCCTAGATTTTTTTAAAGCTCAGATATCAATTGTCTTTTCAACACTTTGTATCTTTGGTATGTAAGGATGCTTTGTGATCAAACTATTTTCTTTTCTTTTCTCAAACAATGTGCCTTTATGCTCAAACAATTCTACAACATATGTTGGTTACCACAATCTCGATGTATTGGTTCTGGTCTTATGTGTAATGCAAGGGTCTTTGTCCTTGTTATTGTGTTTCCGAACGTGTTTCCGCACCACAAAGGAGCGAAAAATGGAAAGAAGGAAAAATAGCAAAAAAGGCGTAGGATAAAAGCATAAAAAGATAAAAGCAGAAAAAGACGCCTTGACCGGCAAGCAATCCCTGAAAAATTCAAATGTTCAGACACGACCTGCAAGAAGGTTCGGTGTCGGGCCAAGGCAATGAAAGAGGAAAAAGGCACACTATTAAAATGCGGAAGCGCCCTCGAATCTGTGTAAAAGAGTGCTAGGCTCGCTCCTGTGCAAAGTGTATGCATTAGTTGGGAATATGATAAATTAGAATGGTGGGAAATGGGAAAAAGGGCTTAGGCTACAGCCGGCCATGTAAAAGAGGGAAAAGGGGATGACCGCCCAAAAAGGATTTAGGGCTTTGTATATAAAGTTGGAAAGTGAATGAGAAGCTCATTCTTTGGTGTGTGGCAAAAAGAGTCTTCTTCTTCCTCTCTTCTTCTCTCCTTCTTTCTTGGGTGTGCTCTTGAGAGAGGGAGTGTGAGAGTGTGAGGGAGTGAGTGTGTGTGAGAGTGAGGGATCAAGAGGGTGAAGCTCTTCACCATCTCCTCTTCTCTTCTTCTCTTCTCTTCTCTTCTCTTCTCTTCTCTTGCGCGCGCGGCTATGGAGGATGGAGCTTGGAGATGGAGGAGGCTTGAGGATGCTTGAGCTAGCATCAAGAATCGTGGAGCTACCGGAGTGCAAGAGAGAGAAGGGTACTCGATCGGGCATCAAGGTAAGCTCACTACACTCGTAGGATCGACGGCGTGTCGGCTAGGTGAGAGATAGCCATTAGAGCTTGCTTGGAACGCTTGAAACAATAAGCGGTCCATGGGTCTTGGCGGTTGAGCGAAAGCTTCCACATTTTGGTTCCGTTGTTGTCGGGACAACGGATTCAAGCTTGAGCACTTGCGCGCCTCACATCGAGCATCGAAGTAGGGTATTCATCCCCGAAACGGAGCTTGAGATATGTAGGAAGTTAGGTGCCTTTAATCTTCAAAACAAGTAAGTATTTTGGGATATTTTGGTTGTTTGATGATTGGAAAGTATGGAGGATCTATTTCAGTTTTTTGCCTTCGATTTTTGTTGCATTTAGCATGGGTTAGAGTTAGGAAATTGAACCGGAAAAGGGCAGGGTTCACTGTTTCAAAACAGGGCAAAACAGGGAAAAAATCATGCAAAATACGCAAAATGCTCGCTAATGAGGCCTAAGATCAACAAGAGAGTGATTGGGGGCATCAACGCCACAGCTGGGAAGGCATATAAGAGCCAGGAGGCCAAAAGAGAGCTCATTTGTGCCATTTCAGAGAGAGAGAGAGAGAGAGAGAGAGAGAGAGAGAGAGAGAGAGAGAGAGAGAGAGAGAGAGAGAGAGAGAGAGAGAGAGAGAGAGAGAGAGAGAGAGAGAGAGAGAGAGAGAGAGAGCCCCAGCCCGTGTGATTCAATTGCATCACCGACGCACTCACCGACCCGTTTAGGTATATGAATCCCTTCCTCAATCCCCCTAGATAGGATTTGGAGGGTTGTGCTTGGTATGATTGTGTAAAACCCAAGAATAGATCGAAATCGACATCGCGCTGTCTCCGTCGCGCCGTGTTCGGCCCGTCCGAGTGGTCGCTTATGGGCCGAGTCCCAGAATCGGCCCTCGGCCCGAAACCCTAGTCGGCACTCGGACCGTCTGAGTCAAGCCATCTGAGTCAACCTACTCAGACCTTCTGAGCCAGAACTTTTTGACCACGTGGCACATTCAGCCCTACGCCACTCGGCCCGTCTGAACGACCAGTTCGAGTCTCAGATTCGAAACTCGGCCTGTCTGAATGACCCGTCCGAGTCCCAAATTTGGAACTCTGCCACGCCCAGGATTCGGCCCTCGGCCAAGCACTGTTCGGCCTATCCGAATCACCCTGTCCAAATCTGCCATTCGGCCCGTCCGAGTAACCCCCTCATACCCTGCAATTCGGACCAGTTGGTCCGAGTGTAACTTTTTGTCAAATCTGTCAGAAATTTGACCCGACCCGGCAAATACGCATTAGCGCAACTTGTCGAAACCCTTCGGGCACTCAGAACTTGATTCTGGCACACGTGATAAGGGACATTGTAGTCCACAGCTACTTAGCGGTTAGCAGTAAACAGTTGAGGGATCCAAGGACTCGGATGCGAGCTGTTGAATCGTAAAACCTGATCAACTGAAAGCAAGTGAGGCAACGTGCAAGGAAACCCTAAACCTTGACTAAATGGCCAGAACTGGACCTACAAGCCTATCATGCCCAGAAGGAGCGAGAGTGAGTAGGACGCCAGGAAATTGCTTGCAGTACTCACATTGAATTTTCACACTTGAAGTACACTTAGGAAAGCTGAAAGCCTGATTGGGCACAAGTGCACGAGGAACAACACACTCACCGAGTGACCATAAATTGAGAATTATATTCAATAATCAAAGAAACTCACTCAGATAAATTGCTCAAGGAACCCACCAATAGGAGAGGACCCAAGACATAGACAAACACGTGAAGCGTAGGGTAGAAACAAGCAAGGAGCGCCAACAACGAGGATCTGTCACATGGTCATTTAACCTAATCGGCAGCACAACGGGACGCAAGAATTCGACCATGACGGAAGAAAGCTCAGACCATCGGTCTAATGAGGAGCTCGATTTGAGTGTATTCCCAGATGCTATACAACAGATGGTGAGCAGTTACGATGCGCACGCCCGGCACGAGCATAGTGGCAGGATAGCAGATGCAATCATTGCAGACCTAGAGGAGGAGAGAAGGCTAGCCCGCAAGGCATTGCAAGGCATAGCTGATTATAATAGGGATCAACAGGCTAGGAGCCAAAGGCAAAGCATGGAGCTGCATGAGGTGGAGCGAGTGCTGAACTTGGCTGGCCGGAACCGAACAGACCATGAGAGAGCACTAGAGGGAGACCTGACGCTGAGTGAGCTCCTCATGAAACGGCTGCTCGATAACACTGCAATAGAGCAGAGTGCCACCCCACTAGCGACGTCTCTGCTTGCAAGATTAGGGGCAAACTAGGGTGCAAAGAGCCAGGCCAAAATATCGATTGTTGCCAAGCAACTTGACAAGTACCAACTGCATGACGATCCATACAGCTTTGTTGAGTAGTTTGAGCAAGTCTGCGAAGCCAATGGCCTCAACGACCAGACTCAACGTTTGCAAGCATTCGGGCTTTGCTTAGGCGACAAGGGTAGGACGTGGTACACAAGCCTAGATGTCGTGGAGCGAGCCAACTTCAATAATCTCAAGGATCTCTTCGTCAAGAGGTTTGCCGAGCTCGGATACTCCGATAACTTGCTAGTACGCTTGATGAATGTCAAGTAGAAAGAGAAGGAGGACATCCGCGACTACGTGACCCATGTGAGAAGTCTCTTTAAAAGAATCCTTCTAGGCGAGTGACCGACTGACAGAGCGGTTTCAACAGTATTCATCAACGGAATTAGAGACGAGGAGTTATATAAGGCATTGGCAGGCAATTCAAGCTTGTAGTGGGACATGGTGGCTAGAGTTTTTGAGAAAGCCATCAGAGTCGATGACCAGCTGAAAGAGCGAAGCTCTAGGAGCTCAACTCTAGAAGGGACTAACCCGTGAAGCTTAGAGAGAACGTCAGCCTCTAGTGAGTGGTCAAACCCATCATCCCAAGATAAGGGGAAGGCCACCGAGACAGACCAAGGCTTGGCTGAGGTCAAGATGGAATTAGCCAAGATACAAGACATGTTGAGACGACCAACGCGTCCACACATCCAGTGCGTGTACTGTGGCGGAAACCACTTGCTAGTCGAAAGTCAAAACCCTAGGTCAAGACCTTGCGCTAACTGCGGTAGGTTCGGCCACGATGTCGCACATTGCAGACTACCATGAAGACTTCCATACTCGCAAACCTACGGCCAGCCTTATCTAGCTAACAGGCCGTAGCCATTCTTCGGAAGGGGAGCCCCATTGGCCCTACCCGCGCCTAACGATATGAAGCCAGCCGTCCCTAGAATGGATATAAATCCTACAAGCATTTCTAGACTGCCTGGTCCTTATGTGACCCACCCACCGAGCGACGCTCCAGTACACTACGTGGAGGAGCCGAATAACGAAGAGACCTACATATACCCTTATGTCTCGCATGACGACGAGGGCAACACAGTCCTCATGGATTATCGACTTGTGTCGGTGATGGCATTAGGACGAGGATGGGGTAGAGGCCTAGGAGGGCAGCCACAGGATCCAGTCACTTGTTGGACTTGCGGACACCCCGGTCATCTCTCATCACGCTGCCCTGAAAGAGAGCAACAAAACAGGGACAAGGCTGACCAAAGGTGCGTAGAGTGCGGAGTCACCCATCTTTTCATAGACTTCCCAAAGCGGAAGCCATCCTCTAGCTCAGCTAATTTGCCATCCGTCCCATTGGGGCTGTTTGGTGTCGAAAACCCCGATGGGGAGGGCACACCTATTCCCTTGCGAGTTATGACTCGAGCCCAAACGAAGCAGGCCGGCATCTCTCTGCCAGGACCTAGTAATATTGATGCTACCTCAATAGGAAAGAAAAGACGCATGCGAAAAAAGAAGAGATCGGAAACTAAGGCCGCATTGAAGACCGAGAGTGCTATGTCTTTACCTACTGGGAAGAAAGTCTCAGATGTGGAGGCAGCGACTTCAGCCCCTAAGACAACTGAAAAGGGAAGCGCTAAGATAGGGGAATACCCTCATCCAAAGCGACAATTAGAGGCCATAGAAAAGGTGAGGGAGGCTCAACAGCATCTCAAAGACGCTGAACCCATCATAGAGGACGAGATCTATGATCTCTCCAGCATGCGCACACCAATGTCACCGCCTCAACCTAAGTTGGCCGAAGCCACTATGTCATAAGCAGTGTCGTTGAGACCAAGTCTAGACGCAACAGAGCCGCAAATTAGCTGCAGCCATTGGCCCGGACAGTCAGGGCTAAAGGAAGGACGAGTATCTAACCATCTCTTGACCACGCTAGTGACCACCACTATAACACTTAGCCTGGGAGATCTACTTAAGCAGCACCCTGCCCTATGGCAAGACCTTAAGCGGTGGGTCGAGGGATCACAAGAGCAGGTCACGGTAGACTCTCAAGACCAGGATATAGAAACACAATTGCCAAGTCTGACGCTACACTCCGTGCCTAAATCCTTGCACGTCAATGCCTTTTTGGAGGGCTCTGAGATGCACGTAGTCCTGCCGGTTCTAGCCCTGGGTGACACAACGAGGAAGGGAATCGTAGACATGGGAGCCGGGGTTAGTGTGCTTAGCCATGCAGTGCTGCAGACTTGGGGAAACCCGCCTGTCGAAGCTGCTAGGTTTAACGTCATGCTAGCAAACAGTATGAGAGTGAAGCCATTTGGGATCTTGAAGAATTGGCCAGTGAAGATCATAGGTGTCCAGTTCTCTGTCGACTTTATAGTCATGAAGGGAGTGGACTACGATGTCCTATTAGGCCGACCCTGGATGTGCAACGCTAGAGTCATCGAAGATTGGGATAACGGCTTGATCTTCCTTGGAAATAGAACTGACACCATAAGAATAGAGATGGACACTTGGAAGACCTCACCAGTCGACCTAGATGCCATCTTTGCTATGCTCAAAGGGAATACTCAGGTTAGGAAGCCCTATGGGTCCTTGACTAAGTATATCCCATGCCCAGAGGATGAGCGGGATTGGATGCACGTTCTCGCTATAATTGACCTGCCATTCTCGGACCATGAGCGTATGAGCAGGCCATTAAAACAATCGGCAAGACAAACGAAGCACTCTCTACACCAGTCTACATGATGGCAGCAAGCCTCCATGGAAGGCTTAAGCCTGTTACCTTCCAAGTGCCATTCAACAAAAGGGAACTCCAAGGGGTACTAGAATACCTAGCGGACCAGCTAGCGGGCAACCTAGCTGCCAACTTCAAACCACTCTAGGATCTCTTAGAGGATCCTAAGTGGCAATGGACCAGGGTGCACGAGCTGAACCTCATGTATAATTGGGCCCTGGTTCCAGACCAATGACACGGGGCATACCAAGCCCTAGGAGACGATGGACAGTCGAATGACAAAGATTCCTACGATGAATACGAAGACTGGCAATCCTTCAGTGATGAGAGCGAGGGTGAAGTGGATACCATAGAGTACGACATTGAAGGACGAGAAATTGAGCAGATACAGCGAGCAGACGCCAAGCCGCAGAAAAGGCAAGCCCTTAAACTGGAGCAAGGAGTCATGCGCATGAAATGTGATCGTGCATGGTTGGAATGTGTAGGGGCCATAGACCTTGAGCAAGCAGGCCTAGCCCAATCAAGAACGACATCAATACTTAGAACCGAATCGCGATCCGAATTGCGGCCACCAAGGGAGACCACCTCTTCTAGCGAAGATGGAGGGTTTGACTCTGAATTGGAAGTTACTTGGGATAGCGACCCAGAGATCCCTAGGCCGCCCATGATCAGACGCACCAAGGGGGACTTACCCGTCCACTTGAGACACAGACGGTCAAAGAAGGATAGGGCAAAGCACCCTAGGGATGCATGATCAGAAGAGCAGTGAAAGCCACAGGACCTCCCTAAACGCTTCACTAAATTCAAAAAAGGGGATAGAGTAGTGGTTCTACTAGGTGCCAAGCATCAAGGGTAAACGAGCGAACCAATCGAAGGACCAGCCAAGGTCAAGGAGGTAAACCTAGCCCTAGAAGGGGAGATACCCCGACCAGTGTTCATTGCCGATGACTTGATTGGTGAAGAAGAGTTAAGTCTTGTCGCTCTCTTGCGGGAGTACATAGACGTATTTACCTGGTCCTTAGAAGAGCTACGGGGGGTAGATCCGAGTGTTGTGACTCACAACATACCCATGACGATGCAACGCCAGTCAAGCAGTGACCGTACCCCATGAATCCAAAACACGCTCATGCTGTCAAAGAGGAAATCGACAAGCTGATGAGAGCTAGATTCATCTACGAAATTGAGCACACAGACTGGGTGTCACCCATAGTCATTGTGATGAAGAAGAATGGCAAAATTCGAGTGTGCATCAATTATAAGAAGGTGAACATTGCTACAAAGAGAGACAACTATCCCTTGCCGTATACTGAGCACATGCTTGAGAGGGTGGCAGGCAAGGAAGCCTACAGTTTCTTGGATGGCTTCTCAGGGTACAACCAGGTGCAAGTACATCCTGCAGACAGGCACAAGACCGCCTTTGCCACTGAGTGGGGTGTCTTTGCGTACATAGTCATGCCCTTCGGGTTGACCAATGCCCCTGCCACTTTCCAACGCCTCATGTGAACCATCTTTAAAGACATGCTTCGCAAGGAGTTAGAGGTCTTTGTCGATGATTTCTGTGTCCATTCGACCTAGATCAAACACTTAAACAAACTCTGAGCAGTCTTTGAATGGTGCCGCTTATATCGTCTCTCCTTGAACCCCTTAAAGTGCCAGTTCTGGGTGAAACACGGATGCATCTTAGGGCATGTAGTGTCAAAGAACGGCATTGCCACTGACTTTTCTAAAGTCAGAGTCATTGTTGAC
Source organism: Lygodium microphyllum (assembly GCF_053477565.2). Lineage (NCBI taxonomy): Eukaryota > Viridiplantae > Streptophyta > Polypodiopsida > Schizaeales > Lygodiaceae > Lygodium > Lygodium microphyllum. Next base: position 84,585 of record NW_028229616.1, on the reverse strand, counting down.
TTACCACCACCCGATAACTACAAGGGAGTTCAGTGCTTCTTAGGACACATTGGATATTATCGATGCTTTGTACTAAATTACACACTAATTGCTAGACCATTGTACAAGCTGTTGATAGTGTTCGAGTGGACTGAGAAATGCCAGCGCGCATATGAGGAGTTGAAAAAGGCTCTCACTACTGCACCAATCTTACGAGCCCCAGACTGGAACATAACGTTTCATGTACACATAAACGCCTCTAAGTTTGCTATTGGAGCCGTGCTATGCCAGCCTGGTGAACATAATTTAGACTACCCGGTGAGTTTTGCCAGCAGGCAGCTCACAGAGACCGAGATAAACTATTCCATGACGGAAAGGGAAGGGTTGGCCATGGTATTTGCGGTAAAGAAATTCAGGCATTACCTGTTGGTCACTCCCTTTGTCTTCTTTGTTGACCATCAGGCCTTGCTGTATCTTGTGAACAAGCCTTACGCTACGGGACGCATAGCTAGATGGTTACTCCTGCTACTGGAGTTCGACTTCTCTGTGGTTGTATGCAAAGGAAAGCAGCATTACATGGCTAACCATATGTCCCACATACCCATAGGAGAAGCCGTTGGACAAGGCATACATGGCGATTTGACGGATGCTCATCTCTTTAACCTGTCTAGCGAGAAAGAATTATTTAAAGCTGATCTGACGCCGTATTGAGCCGAAGACATAGTGCGAGTACTAGAGAACGGACTACTTGAGCGACCCATTGAGAAGGCCAGGCTGAGAAGGCTTATCCTGAAAATTCAGCCATACCAACTGATAGCTGGCCAACTCTACAGGTTGGGACAAGACGATTTATTGCGTAGATGCATATGCGAGCACGAGATGCATGATGCATTGAACAAAGCACATGGCGGAATTGCTGGAGGACACTTTAGCAGGGACACAACAGCCCGAAAGGTGCTACAATCTCAACTATGGTGGATTACCCTCTTCCGTGATGCAGGTAAATTCGTAAAGCACTGCGATGAGTGCCAAAGGACCAAAGTGCCTGTGCGGAAGGAAAAGATGGAGTTGACCCCTGTCATAGCCCAACAACCCTTTGAAAAATGGGGCATCAATTTTATTGGACCTATCAGTCCTGCGGCACAGTATTCCCAAGCTCGCTACATCATAGTGGCAACCGACTATCTAACGAAATGGGCAGAGGCACGAGCCACGAGGAAGAATGATGCTAGGACCACTACAAAGTTCTTGTGGGAGCAGGTCATTTCACGGTTTGGCTGTCCAATCGAACTTGTAAGCGGCCAAGGCACACACTTCGTTAATGAAGTGATTGCCCACTTGCTCTCTACCTTCCTAATAATTCATTGGAAGTCCTCTCCCTATTACCCTCAGGCTAATGGCCAAGCCGAATCCACAAATAAAATCTTAGCCAACGTGCTTACAAAAGTCGTGTCTACTTCAAGAAGTGACTGGGACAACAAGCTAATGGCGGCCTTGTGGGCCTATCGCACAGCTTATAAAACGGCTATAGGACAGATGCCTTTTAGGTTGACGTACGGAACTGAAGCCATTTTTCCCTTAGAATTCTTCATCCCTAGCTTGAGGCTAGCAGTCCAGGAGTGTTGGGAGGGAAGAGAGGCTTGGACCAACCGCTTAGTGGAGCTAGAGCGCTTAACGGAGACCCGACTCCTCGCCACTCACTCTCTGATTTGTGAAAAGGCTCGACGAAAGATGTGGTTTGACAAGCATGTCAAACAGCGAGACTTCGAACAAGGGGACCTTGTTCTGCTATACTCGGTAAAAGGACATAAACAGAAGATGAAGTTTCGGGGGCTAGGGCCGTTCAGAGTATGCATGATTGGTAGAACCGGGAATGTTGAGTTGGAGACACTTGACGGTGAAGGAATAGGCTTTTTTAACAACAACCGCATAAAGAAGTACTATCCTCCTTTCCATCCATTACATGAGCCACCCATGCTAGAACCCCCACTAAACGTCCGCATGGCTACTATAATCGACCTTACAGATCAGGACGAAGAAGTAGTGGCACCAGCATATCTACGAATCATAGTGGCAGCAGGAGCGGTGTATTCTTTCGATGCCTTGATTGATGAAGAGGCCGACTACAACATCTTGACGCATGACCATTGGACACGCATTGGTCAACCGATGCTACAGCCCACTAATGCCAACCTCATCCCGTTTGGGGGTGCTACTTATTCACTCCTGGGGAAGTGCAAGGTACTCGTTGCCATCGAGTCTGAAAGTTTACCAGCTTTCTTTCATGTGTTGCCTGACACTAAAGGAGCCGGTAATGTGTCACTATTGGGTTGCACTTTCAAGAAGCAAACGAACTGTAATGTGGATTACAACCTAAACCGCATTCATCTTGCTATCGGCAATGTCCGTATAGTGACGACTTTTAGCAAGGGCTGACATGAGTCCTCCATCATTACGAAGCCACCGGTAGAAACCCCTAGACCACACTCCAGCCCAAGTCTAAATTGGAGAAACCTACGGTCTCGTGCCAGGCTCTCGACCCCAGGCCCAAACCCACCAAGAGTGCTCACAAGGCCAAGGAGTCCAAGCTTATGTGGGTGCCAAAACGGCAAAAACCACATCCGGGTACACCACCCAAATGCGATCCTAATCGCCAAAATCATCAGCCGTCACGGCCTAAGAGGCAGTCTAGACGCTATCGACGTAGACACACAACCACACCGCGATGGATTCCCAAAGATCTCTTGCGGGCACAAGGATACTACGAGGGCAACCACTGGATTTGGGTGCCTAAAAATGGCCAGCTAAAAAGCTCATCTACAAGCAATCTCACCCTAGTGAGGGAGGCTTGCACACGTGGTTCCCAGAACATAGTCATCACGCCATTGCCAGATGTGGCTAGTAAGTCTCAGCTCATCTATCGACCAAAGCAAACTCCACAGGCCTTAAACCTACCTAATCCAGAGAACTTAAAAACCCCTATGACTGCTCACTCAGAACCCAGCACAACCCCCATGCCCTAGAGCTTCCTACAGCACCTCAAAGTGCTTCGGAGTGCAAAGCCCAACCTGTGACACCGATCATGGAGTCACCACTATCTCGTCCAGTTGCACCATCCCCACGAGCAGGTCTTAAACCTTCATACGCGATACGACCTTTCCTCTCCTTGGCTAAGGACCTTGCTGCGACTTCTGGGGATGACTTAATAACCTGCATCAAGATGTTGGATGAAACTTTCACTACATTCGCTAGAAGTTATGAGAGGCTAGACCTAGGCCTTCTTGACAAAACCCTTGCTTTGGAGGTTTGTGCATTACCATGCACTTGGGAAGAATACGAACATATGACTACTAAATTCCCCAAAATCGCTGCCGAACTGATAGCAAATGACAAAATCTCAAAGGAGCAAGCTGCCCTCAGATGCCTAGTCACTTCATATCGTAAGCCTCCTCGTTCTGTTCCTGAACACTAGATGCAAGAGCTCACACAAATGGCAAGCTCGCCTTGCACGTTCTTGCAGCAGTGGTTTGCTTTGAGAATCCAATGGGAGAAAAAAGGTTGCCGAATAATGACTAATGCTAAGCAACGCAGGGCAGTTAAAACCATCAAATATGACCCCACTTATGTGGCACCTATCTCGTTTAGGGTTTTGGCCATCACCCACAATCAGCATTTGGACGACCATGTGCGCCCACCCCTATATTGACCAATTCCTCACGGAAGAGGATTTACATGTTGCCAGCCGCCTTAATACTGGAGATCTCTTTCACGATGTCTTGATCTACATCTCCCAAGTCTCTATCCAACTAGCTGCTCTTGATTGTCATGCTCAACTGGAATACAATCCAAAATTCTACACCTGGCTTCTTCACACGTAAAGTCCTACCCCAACAGGACGAATGCCCTTCACCTTTTAACCCCCAATCCTAGGAAGGATTCTTCTCTCTGCCGGAAGAGGAGGGGGTATGTGGGTATGTGGTGAAGGTGAAAAGAATCAGATAGGAAATGAATAAAAAGGGGGTACAATAAAGTAAAGGTAGTGAAAAGCATAAGCATTAGTATGAGAAAAATGGCTTTCGAAAAAAAAAAAAGTCAAGAGTTTTTATTCTTGCATAAACAGCAAAGTGCTATGTGAAAAATACTAACGGAAGTTACGAATTATGGCAGGAGTAGAAAATGTCGCAGCAAGACCGCGCCCATCGACTCCCGTTCACTGACGAGGAGAGGGAGCAATATTGCATCCAATTGGAGAACTGCGCCTTCGGCCAGCTTAAGTTCCGAACCATCCACAACATCGGAGTCGTGGTGGCAAAGGAGGAGGCAGCCAGGAGGGTAGTGGAACAGCGCAACCTTACAAAGTACATTGAAAAATTCTCACAGGAGCCGGATCACTTTAAATGCATAGAATTCCTCAAAACATACAATCCGGACGAGGAAGGTGGCATTGTAACAGTGGGCCGAGGAGAGGGTGCAAAGAAGGTGCAAGTCTGGTTGCATCCAACCTTGGTGGAAAAGGCTATGGGATTGGTACCTAGGATAGAAAGGCGACAAAAAAGGGATGTTTATGCCTTGTTGAAAATGAAGAAGGAAGAGGTGCTCACGAGCGACGACATAAGCATCCAGGACATCCCTGACACAGATGCTAGGTTGCAGGCCAAGTTGGTGCATGTGCTCTTCTCCAGCCAACGTTACAATTCCTTAATGCATCGGATTAGCGTGCCAATACTGGAGAATGTAGCAGCCCACACTCTAGACGAGGTGGATTGGAATGGCTACGTGAAGAAGACGATTGATCAAGCGGCCAAGGCACTAGCCTTGGGAAGTGCACCAACAGGAGGAGAATCTCTGGTTTCTAAGGTGACAGAAAGGAAGAAAGCCTCCTCCAAGGCCTCTTTCATCGGTTACGGAGGAGTCTTGACTGCACTCATTTAGGAGGCAGTAAAGGCATCACAGGAGGTGGAGGAGGGAGAAGGAGAAACGTCGGAGAGGTCGCCCCCTCATCAGGACAAAGACAGGTCCACTGACAGAACGGAAACAGAAGAAGGGGAGGAACAAACTAGTAAGAAGACAATCAGGACAACGAAGAAGAAGGTGGCGCAGGGGAAGAAGAAGAGTGATGAAGGCAGGAAGAAAGAAAGGGAAGACTTGGAAAGGGTGAAGAAGGAATCCCTGAAAGAAGCAAAGGAGAGAGGGAGAACAAAGAGACAGGAGGAGCATGAGGAAAAAGAGGAGTTACAGAAAGCCAAGGAGGTGTCAAAACAAGAAGCTGAAGCGGGGAAAAGGAGGGAAAAAGAACAGAAAGGGAAAAAGCAGGAGGAGCAGAAGAAAAGGGAGGAGGAAAGGAAGAGAAAAGCGGATGAAGAAGAGGAGGAGCTACGAAGGAAGGAGGAAGAGGACCTGGCGGAGGCCACCCGACGGTCCATCGAACAGTAGTGCCGATCAGACGAATAAGGAACCTGAGCCCGTGCAGAGAAGAGGGGCCAGGATCTAGCACGCAGGTGCCAGAGTTCGTGCCACCTCCAGTCTCCGAAGGCAAAGGCAAGGCCCCGCCCCATCCAATCCCTACCCTCTTGGTACCTCCTGCGGATCTCACCACTATCACCCCCAGCATCCCCACTAGCACAGATGTGTCAAACTTCGTGGCGTGGATGCAGTATTTTATCAACAAGGAAATGGGCCAAGGGTAGAGCACAAAGACTATGGCCACAGGACAGAAGAGGCCAGCCATGAATGCAAAATCCAGTTGCAGAAAGAAAAGCCATCTCTAAAGAAAGAGAAAAAAGCTGGTGGAGGAGGCCAGACAGAAAGTGAGAGCCAAACCAGCCGTGCTACCGTCCGCGCCTCTCCCTCCGTGCCCAGATGATCTTCTCGCAGGATTCCACGTAGAACTGGTGGTGTGGGAGGTACAGGAACTAGGAAAGGAGCCATTCTCCTTCAGTTTCCTCCTATCCAACAGTCTGTGGAGGGTCCTGCCTCTCAAAGTGATGGACGAGGTGATCGCGGTCGGTGGCTGGTTGGGGAAAAAATGGCTGGAGGAGCGGGAAAAGACCCCAACCTCTTGGGGCACCGAAGCGGCCGACTACTGGCAAGATAAAATTTTTGAAATCCCCCACACTGTACAAAACTATAGGAGCCAACCCCTGTGGAGGAGGCGAGTATGCGACATAAGCATGCTCTCCTGGATGGCTTTTTGTAATGCCTTGCCGTTCGAGCGGAACGACCCTACTTACATGGCGTACCCTCAAAGGGTAGGCGTAGATTTTGATGCCACCCTCCACGGGTGGTATGACTTTCCCATCATTTATAACTCCGCTGTAGCATCCTTTGACAACGCCCTTCTTTTTACCACAGAAAGCCAGACGAGTCTATGATGTGCTTCCTTGCGGACTTTTCCTCATGTCCCGACCCCGCTTTTACAACCACTTGTAATTATCTTAGGTTACTTAGGCTACTTCTTAAGCATGACCTGACTCCACAAGAGCACGGCCTGCCTCCCCTATTCTTTGACCCTAACGCTATAGATAATTATGCCATGGCTCATCTCATGATGAGGGCTAGTCTCCTTCCCTCTTTTTGCCTAGCCCTCCTAGAGGACATGAACGATAGCCAGTTCACTAGATGCAACCACCCCTTTCTCTCCACTACCTCCCTTCATGTCCGCATGAATCTAAAAGATTACATGCAGAGTCACCAATTTTTGAGCAAGTCTCTCCTCCCCCCTTCTCCTCCTCATTCCGACCAAGACACTTAGGCCTATGTATCATTTCAAAAAAAAAAAAGCACCACAGTCACTGCACCTAGGGTTCTCCCTAGCCCCCTCCCCACTTCACGCTTAGGGCACATCAAGGGCAGGACTTTCAAACCTGTCACCCTAAGGCTCGCACCGCACCTCCAACGAAGCACAAGCTGGGTCCTCAAGTGTGGGACGTTACCAAGGGCTTGCCCAAGGTTAGACCCATCTCCCAGTTCCACTGCCACGAGCACCACACACTACATGGCAAGCAGACACACCCCTTAGGGAGGGCACAACTTTTCTTGCAGGTTATGTTCGACTCTCAAGAAATGGCTACCCGCGGAAGACCATCACCCACGGCACCCTTTGATGACCCAAACGTGCCGGCATCCAGCCATCCGCCTGCTGATGGGGGCCACCATGATCAAACCAGGTCGAGGTAGAATTGCCATTGGCATAGATCTTGGAACCGCATCGTCCAATGATCCATGCCCAACGCCTCAAGATCCACGGATCGCTTATTGATTCCACCGGCCTGAAGACCTTCAACTCAAAACTGAAGACCTTCAAATCAAAGACAAGGATCTTCAATCGAAGCCACGGGTTTTCAAGCCAAATAGCGTTGAAGGGGTTTCTCCAGAATAAATCCCTCCAATACCATCATCCTAAGGGATTGCTTATTGCTTCAAGCGTTTCTCATACTCAAAAGACGATCGGCTACATAACCAGCGCCACAACTGTGTGACAGATGCCGAGTATCTTCATGGAGCCTAAAGCACGCCGGAATGTCTCTTGGTCATCATCCCTAACCATCCACCTACCTCTTCCGCCTAACAACCGACCTAACTTGCCACTATGTCCCACCGCAGTGCCATGGGACTGGCACTTGGCTAGGAGGGGGGTAATGTTACCGTATTTCCGACCGTGTTTCCACAACACAAAGGAGCGAAAAATGGAAAGAAGGGAAAATAACAAAAAAGGTGCAGGATAAAAGCAGAAAAAGATAAAAGCAGAAAAAGGCGGCTTGACCGGCAAGCAATCCCTGAAAATTTCAAATGTTCGGACACGACCCACAAGAAGCTTCGGTGTCGGGCCAAGGCAACGAAAGAGGAAAAAGGCGCACCATTAAAATGTTGAAGCGCCCCTGAATCTGTGTAAAAGAGTGCCAGGCTCGCTCCTGTGCAAAGTGTATGCATTAGTTGGGAATAGGATAAATTAGAATGGTGGGAAATGGGAAAAAGGGCCTAGGCTAAGGCCGGCCATGTAAAAGAGGGAAAACGGGATGACCGCCCAAAAAGGATTTAGGGCTTTGTATATAAAGTTGGAAAGTGAATGAGAAGCTCATTCTTTGGTGTGTGGAAAAAAGAGTCTTCTTCTTCCTCTGTTCTTCTCTCCTTCTTGCTTGGGTGTGCTCTTGAGAGAGGGAGTGTGAGGGAGTGAGTGTGTGTGAGAGTGAGGGATCAAGAGGGTGAAGCTCTTCACCATCTCCTCTTCTCTTTTTCTCTTCTCTTCTACCGAAGTGCAGGAGAGAGAAGGGTACTCAATCGGGCATCAAGGTAAGCTCACTACACTCGTAAGATCGATGGTGCGTCAGCTAGGTGAGAGATAGCCATTAGAGCTCGCTTGAAACAATAAGCGGTCCGTGGGTCTTGGCAGTTGAGCAAAAGCTCCCACAGTCCTAAATGCATCTTAGGATGTAAAATAGAGTGCTTATCCAAGATGGGTGGTTATCATGATGCTTAGAAAATAGTATTAGATACTCTTAGTCGGAATCTAAGTTCCCACAAGATGCCTAGGAAAGATTATTAAACACTCTTAGTTGGAACCTAAGTCCAAGTGCAAGTTGTGTATTGTGCACAAGTGCAACGGTGCAAGGGTGTGTATCTTAATGTAGTCAAAGAAATGGCAAGGGTTTAACCCTTGTTGCATATTCCTATATGCTAAAGGGTTATGCCTTGAAGGCAAAAGGCTTGTGTCCCTAATGAAAGGTAGAAGCACCATAGACAAGGGAATTGGGACATGACCTAAGAAGGACTTAGTGCACCTAGGAAGTGGTGGTTGTGAGAATAAAGTTGCTAAAGTATTCTTTTATGGTGCAAATGACCCAAGTGTTCTATGTGACTTTTGTGACAAAGGAGCCTATGTAAGAGTACAAGGTCTGGTATGTGTGTGTTTCCCTATTGTGCTAAGAGTGCTCTAAAATGGGCCTAAAATGACTATGTGCAATGTGCCTAGGTCAATATATGGATATTACGTGTAATGATAATGTGTGCTAAGGCTAGGTTTTGTGTGCCTAGATACTCATGTGTTTGAGTGTCCATTATAAATGTACACAAGAGGTGCAAGTTTATAAACCTATATTTGTGTTTAGATTCTACATTCTATCGTGTAACTAAGTGTTCATACCTAATGTGTGCAAGAGTGCCTATCAATTATGTGTCCTAAGCTATATGTGCTAAATGACCTAGGGTGGTGTATACTTTAATAGTCATACCTAATGTGTGGAAGAGTACCAATCAATTATGTGTCCTAAATTATACGTTCTAAATGACCCAAGGTGGTGTACACTTTAGTGCGAAAAAGTGCTCTAGGACACCCTAGACCAAGTGCACAAGTTTGCCTTAGCTTTAAGTTTCCAATGCTCCTAAATGGATGGGTATCTAATTCATGCCCTAGCATATGCTGTTCCTAAGTGGAAATGCATCTAACTAGATGTAAGTGCTTCTAGATGTGCCAAGGGCACCTATGTGCCTTATGTGATTAAGTGCTTGATCTGCGTAATTGCTTAAGGGGTAATGTATTTGAGTTTCTAAGTTCCAATATACACAAGTATCACCCATGACTAACTACATGAGGGCCTCAACCCTAGCTACTATGCATGGATTGTCTACTTGTGTACGTAGCCAACCCTAGCTTTTGATCAAGCGCCCAAGCTATTGCCATTGGCTGCAAATTATGATGGGCGCAAGTGAGTGTGATGTGTTCTAATGGGTGTGTTCCAAGCTTTAAATTTGACACAAGGTTGGGCTGCCATCTTGAGCAAGCTTCCTAGCTGCATCTGCTTATGCATTATTTAGAAATCTCTCCTCTCTCTCTCTCTCTCTCTCTCTCTCTCTCTCTCTCTCTCTCTCTCTCTCTCTCTCTCTCTCTCTCTCTCTCTCTCTCTCTCTCTCTCTCTCTCTCTACCATTAGCTGAAAGCTTGCACCATTGACCTATAGTCCCTCTATCAGGGTGACCTAAGCCATTCAATCTTGAGTATTCTACAATCCTGAGAGTAGGTTGTCTCCCTATGACATTCCCCATAGTCCCTCCATCTCCTCAACGCTTGCATTGCTTGCAACCTTGATCACTCTTAGAGCCGCAAGTACCAGTTTCAGACTACCAGTCCAAAGTTGCTTAGGCTACTAGACATTAATGACTCCTAAGCACTCAGCAGGTTTACTCTTTAATACTGATGAAGATCAGATGGCTTACTTGCACTCTCTGCCATTGAAAATGCACCAGTAGAAAGCAGCTTCTTGAGACATTGTTCACATTGCCATTTATTAAGGGACTCAAGAGTCTGAGCTTGGAGCTTGCTTGGAGCCTACAGAAACCTACAAGCTATTGATAGATCATACCATCCACTACTCCAGACTTCCATCAACACGTACAAAAGGATCCAACCTCTCAAATATCCACCACTCCAGTGTCTTTAGGTCAGATTTTTAAATGCATTAACCTTATAATATAGAGGTTAATTAGAGGCTATTTGATGCATATTCATGATTAATGGAAACTGCTCAACATTTCACATGCTTTTTGTCAACTCTTCCATCTTGTCTTTAATAGCTATTATGCTTGTCTTTTGAGATTAGTGAGTTGATGGATTGAAGAATTGAAATTAATGAGATATTCACTTAATTTCTCATTGTGATCTATCTTCATATCATCAAATGAAGCTTTAAAGAGATCTTGGAACTTTTATTTTATTCCCAAACATACATTTTAGATTGCTCCAATTTTGTCATGTGACCAAGCTAAGGTTGATCAATGGGTCAAGGCCTTCTGTTGGAGATTTTTCATCATAAGAGACAAGCCCATAGTTCTCTTGGTGTGAGTAATAGCTACATCATTGTTTGCTAGGTTGGAAATCTGACCCATAAAATATTTTCCACAAATGCAGGAGTGCTTATTGACAATACAAGTGAGAGAAGGAAAGGAGGTTAAATCTCAAGGTTAAAAAATAAACATTTTTAATTCAAATATCACATCACATACCAAGCAAACATTTGGCAGGTATGTTCCTTTGAAGGATATTTTAAACTAGAGAAGGTTAGCAACCTTGACTTTGCAACACCTTTCCCATATGCATAGTCTTTCCACTTCTACCATAGACATCCCTTGGATCATGCTTATGGTAGCATGAAGATTGCCAATCGTGTCACGTTCATGTATACAGTCACCTTAAAGACTCTATAATTGCATTGTGGATAGGCTTTCACTCCCCACCAATCCCTTTAGTTACTAGCACCACCACCACCCTCACCTATTGTTCAAGAGCTATTCAATACCAAACATTAATAGTGTGACTTGTAATATGATGGAAAAAGCACATTCATGGTACCAAAAATAACATGAACTGTGGTATGAATGTTTGAAGACTTAGCATGTGACTACATTTGGAGTCCCAAAGTTATATAAACTATATGAAAATCATACTTTACATGTAATTTTATCCAACTTATTATTGTTATGTACTTGCATTCAAATAGGCAATATGGATTGTCAAAAATGTTTTTCCTAAAGTTGAGACTCAAAATATCCTTATATCATGTAAAGGTGCTTAGCGAGTCATTTTGATGTAACATATTTGACTATTTAGACTATCCTTTAAGGCCAAAAACTTTAAAATTAATGCTTGGGTAATAATGAGAAATTGATGCTGCTAGGGTAAATGGGCCAATACTTTGACACCCAAGCAATCCACTGATCTTGCATATGGCAAAGTTGAAAACCCTTATATTATAGACAAATGTGCATTATGAATGGTAAGCGAACTCGATCCAATAACATCATGATCATGTCAAATTTTGGTGTTAGAATACCTTTTATAAAAGGAAGCCTCTTTAATCATCATTATTGGAGTACTAAAGTGTACTAGTCCTTAAAAAAATTTGTCTATGTGCCTCCTAGCAACAGTGGGCCTTGTGACAATTTGTCCTCTTATCCTCGAAACTACATTGATTAATGGATTCTTGAGTAAAACAACCATACACTTGGAAAAAGCATCACTTTATGTGTTGTTTACCATTCAAACTCCAAAACATCCTTGATTTCAAAAGTGTTTTATCAAAAGGTTAGGTATTGGAGCATGGGAGACTTATACTTATTTTTTCTTTCATTTTCTTTTTTCATTATCCTTTGTATACAATAAGCTAATATTTATTTTTTCTTTCCTTTTCTTTACACATTATCCCTTGTATACAATCTTTACTATTCACAACAAGGAAACCCTTCATGACAATGTGTATTGATTATGTGAATTTGGTCTATCCTATGTCCTTTTAATTGAAAAGCCATTAGCTAATGTAGCCTTGTTGAGGTTACTTCATTATAGGAAATATGGTGAAGGTGTATTAGATGGGATTTGAGACTTTAAACATATGTTTTAGACATCATTCATGGATTAGGTCCAAGCTGATGTGTCTTTGGTGTATCAAGAAAAATAAAAAGTGTGGTAAGGTATATTAAATGTTTATTTTTTAATTAATTTTATAACTTTTTGAGAGAATCCACTTATTATTATTATTTTTTAAATGTTGTAATAGCCGTGGTAGAGAGATTGCAAAGAACAACTATTATGTCATGGTTTAGGGTGCTTATGGATTTTGTTTTATTTTTGGAAATGCATTATTGACTAATGTGATAGTACCTTCATTTTTGAACATTATAATATTGTTTTTTAAATCTGTGCTTAAGGAATTTGGTTTAGTTTTTGAAATACATTATTAACAGATGTGATAGTTTCTTAATTTACCAAGTCTGTCAACACTCTATTAATAGTGGTCGACTTTTGTATAGTATTTCATTTTATTATTAATTAACCCAAGCTTAGGCATGCTTTGGAAGAGTTACATAGCCAAAGTTTTTTTGTATCTTCTATTGTAGAAGTATAATGGCTAGCATGTTGAGTTTGATCAAAGACTATATGTTTTTAGGTAGAGAAATTTAATTTATGATAAATGTTGTTAAGTAATTATATTTTCTTAGAAACACATATATTTATATGCTCTTATTTGCAATGTTTTATTACTCTTGAGTTTTACTCTTACATCATTTAACATGTCTCACTATCATACAATTGTCTACTTGTATAGCATAGTCTAGAAAACTTAGCATAAAATGAAACCATAAAATGAAGCATGCCTACTTCGAATTTGATATTTGAGCCTCGACCTTATCCCAACCTATGTGCACACTAAGCATGGTGTCTAGGTCTCATGTCCTAGTGGTTTGGCACTAAAGGGACACCATACTTGATGTAGGCATACATTTGACTTAAGTGGCTTTCTATTTTTTTATGAGTCTCATAGAAATTATCTATCAAATTGAATATATATTTTTTATCTAAACAAAAAATCACCTCATTCTCTAAAGTTTAAGCTGGAACATTCTCACATATTCTAAAACATAAAATTATATATAAATTCTTAAAATGAACCCTAATACAATAGAAAAATGTAAATTTCTAGTCTACTAAACCCAAAAATCTACAAAACTTGCATGATTTTTAAAACCAATTGAAATCTCAAATTCTACATAACTTACAAAACCACCCTACAAAAACCTAGCAAGTACAAAATGGGGGTCAAAATAGTGAGTAATCCTTTGGGTCTTATTTATGCAACTTAACACTCTCCACACTTATCATGTTATATCTCAATCCAAGATAGTGATTGAATGTGAACATGTAGCCTTGCCTAAACAAGGACCCTTGGAAGAAATGTGGCAAGCTATCATATCTATGACCTTGCTTACTTCTTCAATCTCTAGAAAATTTGTAAGCCCTTGTATGCTTCTTAGGATCCACCATGCTAAAAGATAAGGGACATAGGCTCCTTCATGCTCTGGCTTTCTTTATAGCTATACACATTAAGATGTTACCTATCCTAGTGAGGGGCTAGATAGGTAATGTTTAGTAGTTTTTTGGATATCTATTTCATGTAGTGTCGTCCAAATTCCATGGTTACACATAGTCAATCAAGTAGCTTGTGGTTCCCTCATAGACAAAGCAATCGCCTTGATCCACAAGGACTAACCTAAATATTCCAATAGACTTTCTAGCTCTCTCAACAACATTCGAGCATTGAGCTTGGAGTGATGCTATCTTATGATGGTTCTAGGTCTCAAATATGAGGATGATCATTGTTTAGCTTTATTTTCCTAACTACTTGAGAAGCCACCTAACTAACATGGTATGTCAAATGCCAATGTGAGAGGCCACCCATCTTACTCACTAACCCTTACAATATATGTACATCCAACTTGAACACCACCATATTTGTGAGCTATATAACAAAGAGAGACATAGAGAGAGAGAGTGAAGGGAGTAATTTTTTAAATATGTTCTATTGTTTCAACTTGTTAGGTACATGGAAACTACCCCAAGGTAACCATGTACATATAGCTAACTTGTTAGGTACATGGAAACTACCCCAAGGTAACCATGTACATAACAAGTTAGCTATATATGCAACACTTGTGGGAAACAAGGTCTCCTCCTCTCTCTCACTCCTCAGTTCCGACACACAAGCTTGTACTACTGCCCATCGGAATTGAGTTTCCTAAAGTTTAGGAAACTTTTCCATAACCCTCCGTGTGAAGGTTAAGGATTTGCAGTTTCCAAAAGAATGCAGTTTCCTAATGCACTGCTGGAAGACCCTCTAAAGTGGCCCTTTTAGCCTTCTCTCATTCCCTTTGCATACCCTAGCGTCTCAAAGTCTTGTAGATCAAAAACCTACTAGTTGTTACTAACACTCTTACATGTCTTAGAGTTTTCCCCCAAGCCCTTCTCAAAAGATGTTTGTCACACAGGAAAATTGAAGCCTGCATATGTTCATTTTTTGAGCTTTTACTAGCTATAGGAAACAAAAAGCGAAACAAACGATAATAGTTCTGCAACTTTTGCATATTTGCAAAAGTTGCAAAAATAAAAAAATCCACCCGAAAATCATGGTCATTGGTTATTTTTTGGAGACAAATCGTTCCACAAGGGAGCCACAGGAAGGCACCCTTATCCATAGATCTGACAACCTATTAGGCTTACCTTTTGAAAGTTGGAGTCTTTCTTTAGTCACTAAAGTGGTCCTCTCAGTCTTCTCTCATTCCCTTTGTGCAATTTGACATCTCAAAGTCTTGAACAACTGAAAAACCTGCTAGATGGTACTCTTGATAGTAGCAATATGGAATGGAACCATAAGACCATACATAGGTAGAAGAATAGACTCATTCTTCTGATACACTTGAATCATCAACCCCTTCAAAAATGGGTTGTCATTCAAAGGGCTAATAACCTATCAAATTCCCTATGGTCCTCAGAGTTCCTTGGCCATCACCTTGCCCTAAACCTCTTGCTGCAAGCCTCCTAGCAATCTCTTCATTTTTATGCATGGATAGCTCTACCTGATGTTGGCTTCCACCGTCTTGTGTATGCAAGTAAGGGAGGGGGTGTTCGTATTGTGGAATCCATGATATTCTGTAGATGTATGCTTTGTAGACCAAAACATTCACATTGAAAACCATACCTGACTCACAATTCTTTCATTCTTTGCAATCAAACTTACCCCAGACTCCCTAAGTTCAATGCCAATGCATGTTCCCATGGTTTTGGTTAGATGTGGTTAGATGCCATCTATTTTAATAACTTTGTATGCTGCTTTGTAAGCTGCAAAAATAGGATGGCCTTAGTGATTTACAGTGACTTCATGAGCAATATGAAGCACTTTGTAAGCTCTCTCTTTGTAAGTGTTTGTTCAATCCAGTAGCATGATAGCATCCTTGTCCATATCCCCGTGATAAGTTGCCTATACAACCCCTGCAATAGGCTAAAAAAAAATTTGTCCAATGCACCTGCAATAGGTTGAATCAAACTGTAGTCCTTGCAATAGACTGAGAGAGAGAAATCTCGATGCTTTTGCTCCTGACATGCAACACAGAGAGAAAGACCTAAGAAATCTTTGTGGCCATGGTTCCAAGCCGAGATGCAAATAATTTTGAATTCTTTCGCACTTCTGCTTGAGCTATGTGCAGAGAGAGAGAGAGAGAGAGAGAGAGAGAGAGAGAGAGAGAGAGAGAGAGAGAGAGAGAGAGAGAGAGAGAGAGAGAGTGTGTGTGTGTGTGTGTGTGTGTGTGTGTGTACACGTGCATGCATGTGCGATTAAAGAGAAATAATATTAATATGCTCTATTGGTTCAATGTGTCACATATGGATGCTAAGGGAAAAGCAAGCGCTTAAGGAAAAACGAGTAAATTAGATTTAAAAATACTTTTGGAAAGATGTAGGTCTGAGCTCCTTAAAGAAATTTGCTCTATGAAAGAGGAGGAGATGAGAGATGCCTATTGGAACATTGGGAAAAGAGACATACTAAGATAAAAGTGATTTCACAAACAAAAAGATATGTAGAAAATAAAGAGACTACATATTCACTTGAAGATGTGGATTTGGATGCTATTGCCACCAGATGGATCTCTAGCATGATTGGCAATCTTTTGGAAAGTTGGAATGTTGCTCGCCTTAACTTCTAACCAACAAGATTTTGATGTTGAGAAAATTCGAGCATGGGATGCATTATATGCAAAAGCACAACCTGCAGAATGTAAATCTGATAGGAGCGTTGTCGGAGCGTTTGGAGTCGAAAGTCTATTGGGGGTAAGAGAGAGCAAGGTGAAAGGAGATTCATGGAGAGGAGTAGATGAAAGAGAAGGGGTTCAAAGAAATAGAATATGTAGAAGAATACTCATAGAAAGAAATAGAATATGTAAAAGAATATTGAGATGAAGCCTATCAATTTATTTCTGCATTATGAGAAGATAAATCTCTTGTAGACAAAAACATGCTTAAAATAATACCTTCATCTATGCTGCTCAAATCGCCAATCTGATGCTTTCATTGACTCCGAAAGGGGGGTAAAATACCAACACACCTGACTAGAATTCTTCCAGATCACTCCTTCATCTCCCACTTGTTGTTCACCACTTGAAAACTACGATCGCGCATCACACGATTTTGCCAATCTTTCTTTTTACATAAAATCCTCCCAAAATGGCTGAAAGCTACATGCTTTCTTTTACATGTCATCCTATTTTAGAAGTTCTCTATAATTTTTAGATTTTTACAATAGATAATATCTAAATATCAAAAATTGGCTAAACTTGTCAAAAAATCTAGTATTTTTAAACCATCCATACTACGAGCACTAACATTAATGACTAATATGGCATTCACTCTCTAGATCAATAAGAAAGCCACACTCTAGAGTTTTTCACATTGTGTGCATGTAGCGGCATGACATCCACCCCCTCCTAACCTGCACATCCTGTGGTATGTGCCAAAGTCTTACGGATTTGCAATGTCAGAAGAAATATCCTCTACCATGTCAATGTCTGTTCATGCTCAGTATCCAACTCCTTCAACTCATATGCTGAAGGCTCCCTACATTTAAAGAGCTTGATACGTTTTCTAGCCACTGGAATCCTTAGAGTTGTCCCATCCATCTCATTTAATGCATAGGTAGCATTATCAAAAACAAATCTTACCACATATGGACCAAACCACCACTTTGCCATCTTTTGACCGGTACTATGTTGATTTTCCAAGCTGATGTCATAAACTAGTACCCAGTCCCTTTCTTGTATAGCTCGTGGTCAAAGTCTGTGTTGCTTGTCAAACTTCTTCTTGTTCTTGGTCATTGCAGTCTTCAGCTTTTTCATGACTGCCTCAATGTCTTCAGGCCTTCTTTCTAACTGTCTAATGTGTGGGACCAACAACTCTTCTCTATTCAATCCCTCTTCCCATGGTAGAACACTCCAAGTAGCCATAGTCTCCTCAATAGGCATGATTGGTTGTTGTCCATACATTAATTCAGTAGGCATATACCCTGTAACTGCACTATGAGTGGTCCTATTAGCCCATAAAGCAAAATATAACATTCTTGGCCACTCTTTCAACCTACCCTTGCATGACTTTGCTAATGCCTTAATGATAGGCTGATATCATTTTTCACTTTTGCCATTTTCTTCAAGATTGTAGGGTGAAGTTAAAGCCATCTTGATACCCAATCGTGAAAAGAAGTCACGAGCCTCATCCACATCCAATTCTCCTCTATCTGCAACCACTTTACCTACACAACCATACCTGCACAAAAGACTTCTTCCAATAAGAACCTACAAACTGCTTGAGTAGTCTTTGTACTAAGAACTTGACCTTCCACTTGATTTGTGAAGTCTTCTCGTGCAAGCACAAGATATCTCATATTCCATAAACTTGTAGGCATGGTAACGAGATCAACTACCCATTTGTAATGCATAGACAATGGAAAGGTCGGTTGCAACCCATCTCTATGCTTTACCATGGAATACATCTGACAGACATTGCATGATTCCATATAGTGCTCCACATCTTTATACATGTTTTACCACCAATACTTCTCTTTGATCTTGGCAAATGTGCCCCAAACTCCTCTATGTCCAGCCCATAAGCTTCATGAAACTCCTGCATCACCTGTTGTTGAGAAGCCCTATCTCCCAATACATGTACTAGAGCTCCTCTCTTTTTCTTTGCATGCTTCCATAAATATCCATCTTTCAAGAAAAACCCATAAGCTTTTCTTTTAATCCTTTTGAATTCAGCTTTAGACCATTCAACCTTCTTTGACATGAGGCTGAGATATTGGCCTATTTTCAGCCAATCATACTCGTACAACTCTTCCAAAAATTATGTTCTCGCTGAAGTACAACACTGATTATGCTTTCTCTCTATTGCCCATCTCTTCTTCATGGTTGTAAGCTCTTTTCTTACTATTGAAATCCCTATTACAACAGTTGTACCTGTAGTAACAACGGCTGCATACTCATTCCTTGCCATCATAAAGTCATTTTCAGCACCTATCACATCGTCCTCTTCATCTTCCATTAGCTCCTCTTCATCTTCAAACCTTGCTCGTGAAAGCATGTCAACCATGGTGTTTTCTCTACCTGCAATATGTTGAAAATCAAGGTTAAGTGACTTTATATATGCAATCCATCGTAACATGGCAATATCATGACTTAAGCAATTTACTATCATGCCTAATAGAGGTAGACAATCAATCTCTACCACTACATGAGCTAACATAAAATACTCCCTATCACACTTAAGGACTGTCACTACACCCGAAAGCTCTCTTTTTACTTGAGAATACTGTCGTTGTTGTTCATTGAGGACCTTTGCTTCAAACTGAATGGCATACCTATTCCCATCAGCATCATCCCGACCCACTGCCCCAACCAATGCCAATTGGGCTTGTATCCACGGCGAGAATAATAGATTACCCATTCTCATAATTTTCTCTGCTTAGTGTTGGGGCTGAAATCAATAAGCTCTTTAACTTCTGAACTGCCTTCGTATGTTGTTTACCCCACCAAAACTTTTGCCCTTTTCTCAAAAGCTGATATAAAATTTTAACCACATGAGAAAAATATGGAATCCATATCAAGTAAAAGACACATGCACAAAAAAATCTTCTCACCTCAAACACATTTGAAAATGTCTCCCGCATCCTACTTATGGCATCAATCTTTACTGGTGAGGACTTTCTCCCATATGGTCCATACGTGCTCAACAACTAATACTTCCTCCACTCCAAAAACTGACTTTTCTCGTGACAAAGTCAAATGCACTTCTTCAAGATGGCTCAAAATCCTATCACAATCAACAATATGATCAGCCACAAATCTTCTACATCCCTGCTCATTCAGCTCCTCATTCTTCTCATGGATATCATACGCTTTTATCAGGACATCATCAAGAAAGGGTAAGGTCAACTGAGAAATATACTTCCTCAAAACTTTATGTATAGCATTCATCATATGTGCCATTGAATTTGTTGCTCCCTGTAGAAGCGTACACATCTGAACCAATCCAAGTGGTGTCTTCATGATAGGGATATCCTGGCTTTCTAATGCAAGCTGGAACTGATCATATCCTGAATATAAATCACCCATAGAGTAAATTTCCTTGCCTGCAAATGCTTCTATAAATTCATCCACTATTGGGCCTGAACCAACATTCCTTATGGTGACTTTATTAACTAGTTGCAAATATTGTATAAACCTCAAAGAACCATTCTTCTTTGGAAGAGTAAACTAGTGATTTGAATATGGAGCTGAAGAGGGATCCAAAGTCCACATCTTGATCTTCTCGTTCAAAGGCTCCAGCAACTTAGGCAAACATGCATGAGGTACTAGAATAGGCTTTAAATTCCATGGCACATGACGTACTGTAAAGATCACCGTAGGTGCAACTATGGTCGGCGGATCAACACATCCAATTTCATCTACATGTCATCCTATTCTAGAAGTTGTCTACAGTTTTTGGATTTTTGCAAGAGATAATATCTAAAATATCACAAATTGGCTAGATTTGTCCAAAAATCTAGTATTTTTGAGCCATCCATACTATGGACACTGACATTAATGACTAATATGGCATTCGCTCTCTAGATTAATAAGAAAGACGCACTCTAGATTTTTTCACATTGTGTTAATGTAGCGGCATGACATCATCACTAAGTCAATATCATGGGACAAGATTATGGGTCTGCATATGTTGCACTTGGACAAGATTTTACAACTTCAATGACAAGTTCTGAAGTAGAGATCCTTCAAAGTAATTATGCATATATGTCTCATGTATACTCTACGACTTACCTGAGCGAAGATGAGATAATTGCATGGAAACAATTGGAAAAAAATGCCCTTGGTATTGTTTTCAAAGTGAAGATTGTAGGTGTGGTAGGATTTGACCGCAATAAGATTTATGCAAGAAAATGTTATAGAGAAAAATACAACACAAAGCAAGTAGAGCAAAGAAGAGAGATAGTGATGCAAATTAGACATCCAATGTTAGTACGAGTAATCGCAACCACTGTAGAAGAGCCCTTGCGGACAATCACATTGTATTTCAATGGTGAAAATCTTTTAAATTTCATGACTCAACTTCCTCCATCTCATGGGTGATTCACAAGATTATTCTATGCTTGGGGGGGCATGCAAAGGAAAGAATGATGAAGAAACTCAATTGAGGTGTGATGAAATAGTGCAAATAAATATATTTTACAAATTTGTCATGTCCATTATGCCCGCATTCATTTTGGAAATGTGTCATTTGCATAAAGCAAGATGGTTATACACTGATCTACACCCTGGTAATATTGTATTAGATTTTGTTGGTAATGTTTGTCATGTGGGGATTATAGATTGGGATAGATCTTTGGATTTCTCAAAGATAAGAAATGCATTTTCTATGCCACATCGAGAGCATACTGATGATGACAAAATGTGTGCACAGAAACTAGAACAATGTAAAGTAGACGATGAATGAATAAAATGGTTAGCCCCTAAATCACAAGATACTACATTGAAGGCTTGTTATAGTCCACAGACTGATGTTTATGCTCTTGGTTGGATACTGGAGGAGATGTGCTATTTCTACGAGGATGCATCTGATTACTTTGATGTAACTAAAGCTATCTCCCCGTCCTTGACACTAATTTGACATTTGTCCGGTGTTATCAAAGATCAAATGATGAATGCAAATTCATCAAAAAGAGTTTCACTTGATGAGATAAATTAGCATAATTGCTACGATATGAATGGAGAATTGGCTATGTACCCCTTGGAAGAAATGTAGCCGAGCCTTATCTAAATACTTATTTGTGTGATAAATACCATATCACATGCCGTGTAACTCATTTTACTTGATTAGCCATATATAAAAATCTTTTTGAAAGCCTTTAGATGTTAGTAAAATATGTTTTTTATTTTTTATATATCATTTAAATTTTATTTTGCTAGCTTTTGTGTAAATAATTTTTTTTCAGTGGAGCTATCATTATTTGAATTTTTATAGGTAACTTTTTTTTTAAATCTCACTTTGATTGTCACCAATTGTTTAATTAAATATCATAAGATGAAATACTCAAGCATGCTTTTAGTGCTTCAAGAATTAGTTACGTGATTTTATTTTCAAGAGAAACCATTTCGAGATGTTAGAAATACACTCTTTATTTTGCGTGGATCACTTAGAAATGATGCTACTAGCTTTTTTTACAAATCAAGTTTTTTTGGAGTGGGGCTATCATTATTTTAATTTTTATAGGTAACACGAATTTTGTAATCTCACTTTGATTGTCATGGGTTGTTTGATCAAATATCATTAGATGAAAGACTCAAGCATGCTTTTAGTGCTTTAAGATTTAGTTGGTTACAAGGTTTTAATTTTCAAGAGAAATCATTTTGAGATTCCATGTTCTTATGTGGCTCAAAACATATTACTTGGTTGAAAGATTTTTCAAAGATATCAAAATTTACTAAATATATTGTCTTGTATCTTTTATTATGGTATAGACTTAGCATTTGTAAGTCTTTTCTAGTTAGTAAATGTGAAACATTGGTGACTAGCCTAGTACATAACAAAAAATATTAATAATTATATCTTGGGTATTTTCATCATAGACTTAGAATGCTTGTTACAATATATTAAGTAAACATAACAGTTAGAAACATCAAGCTTTCTAATCTAATCAGCTCGTTCTTGTAACACCCTCTCAATGTTGAATGCAATCCTTTTGCAATTGAGTAATAGATCTAGTATTTGGGCTTCATGGGATCTTCTCACAAGATTCAAGTAATTCTTGATGATACTCAAGAATATATATGTCTTGTGAGACAATCCGAACCTACATTTGTTCAAATCCATGAGCAAATTGAAGGTGATGAGCTTATAGACAGATCTTTTGATTTCATTGAGGATAACTATGTTGTTAAGCAATGACAAGAGGAGCGGTGGATTGTTGGTGAAAATTTTTAAGTTCATACTAAGAGGAGTGTCAATATTACAAACAAACTTCCTTCCTCAAATAAGAGACAGTGTTAGAACAAGTTGTAGAGGAACAAAAGGATACTCCAAGCAATGACACATCCAAGCTAACAACTGTTGAGTCCAAGCATTCTTGAGACTTGGAGACAACAATGCAGTAGAGTAAAGGTTAGAACAATTAATAATCCCAAGGAATGATAGGTTTGAACTACACAGTGAATCTGTTAATGGAGAACCTCAAGTTCAAATTTGGTGCAATGAATATAACTCATTGTATGGGAACATAAAAGAAATTATCGTATGTTTCGAGGGCTTAAAAGGATGAATATAAAACATATAGCAGTGGAGCAAGAATCAGATGATAGGAAAGAAACACCTGCCTCAATAGAGAAGTTGAATTCTTACATGGAGAAACATGAAGGTATTACTTTTTTTTTTCTTTGTTCGAGTTTATAAATATCTTCTTTTTTTTTAGAGTTAGATTGTGTATTAGATGTGATTCTTTAATGCCAAACTTATTGCATAATATAAGTTTACTTTTCATGTAGGTTGGGATTTTGAAGTCATTGCAACTACATTACATGACTTCAAAGACAAAATCTTTGCTCGTGTAAGATACAAGTATTATGACACATGGTTACGTTTGTGCCCTTCAAGGTCCTATTTATATACTATTTTGATTGAACACACAAAGTCAACCTTGCACACAAAGGCGTTTTCAAAGGAGGTTGAGAAATCCAAGCCATTACTTACAGGCTTGAGTGGACATCCTCGAAAGGGAACAACACATAATCCAAAGCAATCATCTCTTAGCAAGTTTTTGTTTTGTACAAAGGTGGGGAGCCCAACCCAAGGTGATTCATTGCCCCCCTCTCCTAATTACCATGAGGATAATAGAAATCCATTGATAAGTTTAAACTTGTTATGCTAGGGTTTATGGAGCCACATTATTGAAGTGAATAAGAAGAAAATTAATGCGAAACCTTTATTAAATGATCAGTGTGGAGGTAAAATTTGGTTCATAGAACCTTTTACAAGGGCAAGTCTGGATGATGGAAGAACATGTTTTCAAATAGATAGTTGCTTTCACTATGTTGATTGTCAACGTGTTTCAACCAATGGGCAACCATTCAAAGACTTCTCTTGTAGTCATTTGCAAAAGGATATCCAAGCTTATGACTTTAGGATGAGATTAAATAGGGAGAAGCTAGTACAAGAGAAGAGAGGAAATAGGGGAATAGGATTTTGTAGAAGATTGGACTGTCTCACTAGACAAGATCTTAGGCAAACAACACTTGTTGCCAAACAACATGTAAGAGATCTTACTCTCAAGCTATGAATGAGTAAGTCTCGGCTTGCAATTCTCTCTATGAAATAAGGAGTTTACATGAAGCCAACATGGTGTCTCTAAATCGAAAAGATGTCAAGAGATTTTGTAACAATATAGTATAAGCTCATAGACTAGGAAAATTTGGTGAAAAGCCTGCTTTATGGGACTTTTTACAAGATATAGCTACAAGCATGGTCCAATTAAAGGAACACCAACAATGTAGTACAAATACAAAAGCTTTGTTTGAGGTTGCAAAGATTTGGGATGGACCACGGTTGCATGACTTCCTCACTACTAACCTAAATGGCCCTTCACTCTCAACGACAATGAGAGGAGTTTTGCCATCTTGCATACTCAAATGGATATTTCCAACATGAGTAATGGAGTGAGCAGTATCATTCCCTATCTCCACATAGCCAAGAGACTCTAGATTGTGCATCTCCCTAAATCACTCTCCATGAGAAGTTGTGGTTAGAGCTACCTCAATCTACAACCATACATAATTCTTTAATGAACCATCAATAGTCATAGTATTCAACAAATGTTGCATAGCAAGCAACTATTCACCTCTGTCATCATTGCTTTTGCTACTTGATGCATAATTACCTTGTTGCTTTTTCATATTTCTAATTTTAGTCTTCTTTTTGAAGAAATTTTTAGAAATGTGGCCCTTTTTATCACAATGCTAGCACTCTCTACTATTGCCAAAATTTTTGTTGCCTATTAGAATATGCAACTTGCCCTCTTTGACTCCTCCTTCCTCAGGATTGGTGTCCTCCTCTATTTTGCTATGCATCGTAACGTAGACTATGACTACTACCTTAGTCTTTGCCACAACCTCTACCTCTGCTAGTAGAGTAAAATACATGTTCAAACTTATTTTTTCTTTGAAAAGAAGAGGGATCCAAGCCAGGGTTCTTCTCCTCAAATATCAACATAGAAATCAAGTTTGTAAATCAAGGATATCATTTCTTGTATTCATAGATGACTTGAAGCTCTTATATTCATCTCCAAGTCCATTTAAGTATGCACGCATATCATCATCATCATCAACTACCACACTGATAAATCCAAGAGCTTTCAAAATACTCTTGATCTTCAAGGCATAATCATTAATAGACAAGTTTCCTCTTTTCATCTAGTTCAACTCTCTGACTTGAGCTACAACTTTTTGGCCTTTATATTTACTTCGAACAACCTTGCCAAATCCTTCCATACCATAGCAAGGGTTTTAGATTCTAGAAAATATCCCATCATGCTATATGTGACATTAACACATAGTCAATACACAACTTCACTTTGTATCTGCTCCCAATCTTTATTAGCATTTACTTGTTTTGCAGTAGCATTTTGTGGAGAAACTTTAGGTGCTACTTCCATGTCTTTTATTTGAAACATCCTAAACTTCGATGTACTTTCACGCAAAAAATTTATCATCATGAACTTCCATGCAAGATAATTGTCCTTATCAAGCTTCTCACTACTCCTCATAATCTAGTTGAAGTTATCAAATATTTTGACAAAACAAAAAACCTTGTAAAAAAACAACAATCTACAAGCAAGCTTATACCAAGTGTACCACAACTAAACACATAGCCTTTTTCACTAACTCCACAATTATAACTGCAGTCTACAATTTGTATGCCGATACCTTTTGTTTTTGCAACCTAGTAAACAGTTGAAACCTTACAAATTCAAAATATGTAACCTATGTACATATAAACATATTGTCAGGACTACTTGCAGGTTCAAAGCAGAGATTGAAATGACATCAAATGCCAAAAATCATAGTGGCAAAGCCCTAAAGGATTTATCTATAGTATATATACCATTCTTTCTACTTACCAAGTTTTACTACAATTAGAGAATGCAGCTTTGCCAGCCTCAAGAGCCTCCTACAGTTATAACCTAAGGAGAATCTAGCAAGGTGGAAGAGCTTCTTACCCATTGCTTGTGTGCTTACTTTCGTGCTCTAACACCTTTACCTCAGCCTTCAATTGAGCTCCATGTAGCTAAGGGATGGCTCTGATACCATGAGTATAGACAAGAGGGAAGAGAGGTTAAGTACCCACCAAGAGCACACACACAAAAGCAATGGAGACTTGAAAACATAGAGAAATAGGGTTGACATATTTTTCTTCTTTCTTCTTTTTTGACACAAAAGAGCTAAGTCTACAACATGATAAAAGGCTAATATGAAAGCACCATAACATATGTACAGATGATCACTAAGTGTAAATCCACTAGGAACGAAGAGGTAGCATAATGAACATGCCATAACCAAGGATGGACTATGTGGGTGTAGTCCAACTCTGTAGGATCACTAGTGTATCCTCATGTCGGTCACCTAGCCTGCTAATGAATAATATAATGTCAAATCACCAAGGCACGTAATGGATACTAGCTCATGTAGGGCTAGACATATCAACACACAATACATCAATTAATCTTAAGCCAAAGCCACATTATCTATGGCCTATGGTTTCATATTGCAAGATGCTTAATATGGACACTGAAATAGTAACTGTTGAGACTGCTTCAACCTTAGCATAAATATTCAACTACATTTTCTTACACATAGAACCTTGCAAGTCATACTGGACTTTGGGACCTTGAGGAGATACAAATTTTGAACAAGGGACAAGTCATTGTGAAGTATATTAGCACATACAAACTTATCAACTCTAGAAGACTTGGAGCATTGGGAGTCTTTCTTCCAAAGTAAGTTATTGCTAGACCTACACATGCTTGCACAGTAGCTCATGATCTATATGGTCATGACCCTTAATCTATATGGAAGGCTCCTCATATTGACAAATTGGATAGGCTTTGCAATCACAATACACTCAAAAGGAAGAGAGGGCAACTAGAAAATTTGAGAAGGGGTAAACAAGTGAGGAAGCACAAACGGAGAGCTAATTTTGGTTAAGAGTCAATCAAAAATTTGAAATCAAGACAAGTTGAAACATCTAAAATGATCACCACATAAAGGTAATAGCAGATACACAAACAAGAAAGAATAGAAGGAAGGAGAATAAGACTCGTAAGGAACACATCAAAAGCATTAGATCAAGGGAAAACATAATACACACAAAAAAATGAAGGATTAAATCTGCCTATCTAGCCCACAATGGCTACAAAGGCAATTGAGTTTAGGCACTTAGAGTGGTATAAGCCCACCAATTCTTGACCTAACCATTAAGTACAATGTGCTATCTGAGAAGAGGCAAACAGGAACTTCTGCCTCCTTATCACTCAAAACTCATATTTTTATTGGGCCATTACTCAATCAAGAAGATCCCAAAACCATGTCTCACTTAAGCTCAAATCTGACAACTTGGAACTTGAGACAACCAAATTTCCATTGGACATCCAACAACTAATCTCATGATACAACCAATACTCAAGGATAGAGCATGCAGGAAGACTAGTGGAGGATATAGTGGTGGACTTCGCAGTAAAAAGAAGGCTAGGAAAGCATCTTATAAGTCAAGTGGCTAGGTTTACTCAAGCTCAGGGATATATAAACATAGGAAGGAAGTATAATTAAACCAAGTTCAACAAATTTTGGACTTGGCTAGAAGCACAGCAACTAGGGAAGAAGAGAAGGCTGAATCATCCAACGTCAATCTTACCCCTTTTGAACTTCTTCTCAAGAAACTGATAGACAAAACTTCCATAGAGAGGGGCAATGCTACCTTAGCCACCTCACCCCTAACTGGATTAGGAATGGCACCTAGAGCTAGGAGCCAAACAAAGATACCAATCATCACAAAGCAACCAAACAAATGTAAAGCAAATGATGACCCATATAGCTTTGTCAAGTAGTTTTAATAGGCCTATGAAGTGAAAAACCTCATGGATGCTAACAAGAGAGCACAAGATTTTGGGTTATGTTTGGGTAAAAAATGCCAAACCTAGTTTACTAGCCTAGACAAAACTAAGAAGAATGATTTCGACATGCTCAAGAACTTGTTTATCAAGTGCTTTTCAAAAGCAAGATATGTTCATATTTTAATTGTCAAGCTCATGAATGTTAGCCAAAAAAACAAGAAAGTGATTTGAGACTCCATCATGCACGTGCAAAGTCTCTACAGAAGAATCCCTACTACTAAAAGACCATGCCAAGAGTTGTATCTACAATCTTTATTCATGGGGCTAAAAATGAAGAGTTTTATAAAGTCTTAGTGAGCAATTCTAGCTTGTAGAGAGAAATATTGGCTAATGTGTCTGATGAAGCCATACATTTGGTGGCTTACTAAAGGAAAGGAGTGATAAGACAATCCAACTAGTAGGTGTTATCGCAATTCATAGCAAAAGGTTGACTATCCATAATACACAAGCTATGTTCAAAGCACACGAGAAAGGAAAGGGAGTGGACTTTACATAGAAAATGTTAAACCTTAAGCTATAATTAGCCAAACTTCAAGAAACCTTAAGATGGCCCACAAGGCCAAAGGGTGGACTACATGGGTGTAGTCCACCAATTGTAGAATCACTGGCATATCCTCATGTCGGTCACCTAACATACTTGTGAGCAATACCCTGTCATATCACCAAGGCACATAGTGGAAACCAACTCATGTAGAGCTCGATATCTCAACATTCTCCCTCGAGCTTAGCATGAGCTCATGAACTTCAAGCATAGTCTTGAAGCGTTGAAGCTTCTTAGCTCCCAAGGCCTTGGTGAAAATATCAGCAACTTGATCCTTTGTGCTGACAAAAACCAAGTCAATATCACCCACCAAAATCCACTTCCGAATGAAATGGCAATGGATCTCTATGTATTTGGTTTACGCTATGATACAATGGATTCCTAGCCCATTGAATACTACTAAGGTTATCATAATAGATGATAATCTTCTTGTCCATCTACATCGTCAAACCACCAAGTAGTTTGCATAGCAAAGCTACCTCAAATACCACAATTGCAACACCTCTATACTCTTTCTACCTTTGTACTGTACAAGGCAATTGTTAATTGTTTCTTGCTGCTCTTGTTAGATATGCTCAATGCCCCACCCTCATAAGGTGATACCAATGATCCATGTGCTCAAATTTGTAAGGTCCCCATTCTGAGGAGAAGCCATGTGTGAGCATGGGTTGGATCCTGACTTGCATGTCGAATGAGGTCTAAGTGACCAGATTGCAAAAAGGTAACCTTTGTGGATCTAACTTTGGGCTAGATAGAGTAGTTATGCTCATAGCAACCCGAGACATAATGCATCAAGCTGCAGGATATGGGAGTTATCAAGAATCCCTATTTTAGGATCTAGGGACCATGGAAGTGGCCCCTGGCTAAGGGGCTCGCAGGGGGGACTAGTGGCCCCTCTAACAAGGGTTCGAGGGCAGCACACCCCTCGCCCAATAATAAAGAGAATATTCCCTAGCAAACTAGGAAAGGTTCATAATATGGTCGAACATGCTGACCAAACTACCTTCTCATGCTATAAAAGAAAGACCTCTCCAAAGACATTGTTAATCTATATTTTACCCAATCAGAGTTCTTCCAGCTACCATTAACCTCTTTGTCTATCATCTATCTGGATTGCCATCTAAGCTTCACAGTGGAAGCGTACAGGTGGACAGAGCCATCTTTTCAATTCATTTGAAAAGAAATCTATGTTCTTCTCATATTTTTTGTGTGTTCTCTACTCTTTGCTCAAATTTTGTCCACTATGCCATGAAATTTCTACATGGTATCAGAGCCACAGGGCTCTAAGGAGTAAAGAATATGCGAGAGGCAAGGGCTTCAACAAGGAAGAGGAGAAATGTCTTGTGTTGCATTAGGTAGTTGGCATATTAGGTATTCTCGCTTGTTGTATCAACAATTCAAATGCTAAGGATTCATCCACCAACCTTCAAAGAAGGCAAGCTAGATGGTACAAACTATAATTTGTGAAAGTTTAAAATTACAACTATCCTTGATTCATATGAGCTTCTACAGATGGTGCTGGGAACTAACCCAGATTTACAATCCACCCCCAACCCATCAAATTTGAGTGTCATGATTCCTCCAAATGCAAATCTTCTATGAGCTTGAAAAGAAAGGAATAGAAATGCATTGTGTGCATTAGTTACAAGATTAGTTACAAGCTATTCTAACAATGTTTTCACCTTGATTCAACATATAACCAAGGCTTAATGGCTTGAAACGTACAGAGGAGTCAATATGAACACAAAATCAAACAAGGATTCAAAACTTGGAGAATCAACTAGTAGTAGAGAAGTTTGTTGAAGGAGAGACACCTAAAGCATTCATCACTCGGATCAAAAATCTTCACAACTAGATAGTTTGTGCTAGGATACAAAAGACTAGTGCAGAGCTAGCTCCAAGGTAAATTTGGATTTATCCACCAAAGTTTGATGGATTGGTAACTACCCTAAACACTGAGGTGAGACTCCAAGCTTTGACATTTGAGGATTTTTTTGTAACACTAATGGAGGAGGAGTTGAAGCTTAAAGCCCAAGAAGATAGCAATAGTGGAGATGATGCATTATCTTCCAATGCAAAAGGAAAAGGCAGTTCCTGTACTAATGGTGACAAAAAGAAGAAGAGTGGTAAGAAAAAGTCTCAAGGAGAGTACCTCTACTACAAGAAGAAAGGATATACAATTGCATATCATCGTGTCAAGAAGGAAAATGAAAAGAATGGCAATGTAAAGAATAAAGGAAAGAGATAGCCAATATGGATGAAGAAACATTCAAATTATTCATTGCGACCATTGAGGAAGTGTGTTCCTCAATGCAAGAGATATCTACCACCTCTCATGGGTATTGGATAGTGGTGCCTTCTGTCAAAAGAAAGGTCTATATAGTTCTATGACACCTCTACAAGAATCCATCATTAAGACAGTTGGGAATCGTGCAAAACTCCCTTTGAGGACACATGTACTATTTTCTTTGTTATTGCAAATGGTGAACTCAAAAATATTTCAAATGTGTTGTATATTCTAGAGATTAAGAAAAATATGTTATCAATTGCTTCTAGAGTAGATCTTGGCCATGAGGTGAGGTTCATTAAGACAAGTGCAAAAATTATCAACATTGTTGGCAAAGTTGTTGGTAAAGGAGAAATGAGAAAGGAGAAATAACTTGTATGATCGAAGTGCTCTTATAACCACCATTGGTGTGGGCACAAGTAAACTTTGACATGAAAGATTTGGTCACAATATTTTTTCAATGTTGAAGGAGATGCGTAAGCAAGGTATGGTTGCTCACCTACCTACAATAATTGAAATGAAGAAACCATATGATGCTTGTATGATGGGCAAGCAACAAAGAAAGGCATTTCCACAAGAAATTAAGAATAGAGAAAAGGCTCCTCTAGAGTTGGTGCATGCTGACTTGTGTAGTAAAATGCCTAAAAAAACCTTGGCATGATATTCTTATTTTATATTGATCATCAATGACTACACTATTAGGAATATGTGGGTGTATTTCCTTCATGATAAGGCTCAAGCTTTTAGTAAGTTTAAAGAATGGCTAAAACTTGTTGTGAATGAAACAAGGTAAAGTGTGAAGAAGTTTAGAATAGATGGTGGTGAGTTCAACTCAAAGGAGTTTGAAGTCTTTTATAAGAGCAAAGGGATTAAGTGTCAATTGACTATACCTCAATACATCTCAGCAAAATGGCATTTTTGAACACCAAAATCGCACCATTGTGGAAATAGCAAGGTCCATACTTAAGGACAAGGGGTTGCCTAACCAATTTTGGGATGAAGGTATTAATACGATAGTTTACATTCTTAATTGGATGAGTTACAAAAAAGCTCTTAAGGCCAAAAGTCCTCATAAGGCCTATTCTAGTAAGGAACTATCTATCTCACATTTTAGAACTTTTGGATGTGAATGTTATGCATATGCTCCAAAGGATAAGAAAAAAAAGTTAAATCCAAAAGCATAAAATCTATCTTCTTGGGGTATAGTGATCAGCAAAAGGCTTACAAATTATATGACCAAGAGGCAAAGAAGATCATAGCGAGTTGTAATGTGGTGTTCAAGAAGCAACCACATGCCATGGAGGAGGAGAATATAAGTTCCTCCACTTTATCATCCAGTAAAGAAGTAATCCACTATGAACCTTTCCCAAGAGCTATCCCTACCCTTTAGGAGGCAACATCATCTTCAAATGATGAGGAAAAAGTTCACCAACATGCAATTATGCCACTGAAAAAGCCACTGCCAAGGTGGGTAAAGCATCTCTATAATCACAGTAATCATATGCCTACCATAATTGAGGAAAAGGTAGATGGATCAAGGAGGTCTCTTAGAATAGAGGAGCAAAGAAAGGCTTTTTCTCACATAGTCAATATGGCCTTGATGGTGGCTGAGATTATGAGAGAAGTAAAGGAGCTAGCAAAGTTGGAAGAGGCACTCGCCGATCTAGCATGGAGATCAACTATGCAAGTTGAGTATGATAGCATAATAAAGAATGATACTTTTGGGAGCTAGTGGATTGGCCAGAAAAGAGGAAGATTATTGGCACCAAGGGAATCTAGAAGGTAAAGCACAAGACTGATGACAGCTTAGAAAAGTGTAAAGCCAGATTAGTTGCATTGCGTCTTTCACAAGTTTAAGGATTTGATTTTCAAGAATCATTTGCTCCATCTGCTACTAGAATACCCACTATTCGCACAGTACCTATAATAGCCACTCATAAAAAGTAGCAAGTTTACCAAATGGATGTTAAATCAACATTCTTGAATGGTGATCTCAAGGAGGATGCGTACATGGTTTAGCTCCACCAGGGTTTGAGGCCCTCCATTCTAAGAACAAAGTTTGTAAGTTGAAGAAGACATTATATGGGCTGAAACAAGCCCCACAACATGGTACCAGTGGATAGATAAATTCTTTTTAGGCTTTAATTTCAAAAGATGTGCCTCAAATGCTAATGTTTATGTTTAGAGGGATGGTGAAAAGTCTATAGTGATTGTCCTATATGTGGATTACAGGTGACTATGACAATATGATCCATTGACTCGAAAGGCTTTAGGCTTTGAGTTTAAAATGACAAACTTTGACTTGTTGCACTATTGTTTGTGGATTGAAATTTGTTAGCAAAATCTTTATCTCTCAAAAGAAGTATGCATCAAAGATCTTAAAATCATTTGGTATGATCGAGTGTAAGGAGATAGCTACACCTATGGAGGTCAATGCGAATTTATCCATGAAGGATACATCAGCACTAGTAGCAAACATTGGGAGGTACAAGAGGTTGGTTGGCAGTCTCATCTACTTGTGTAACACCAAGCCAAATATTAGTTTTGCTATTAGGATTTTGAGCAGGTTCTCAAAAATACCTCAAGAAAGTCATTGGAAAGCTAGGAGGTGGGTACTCAGATACTTGAAGGGAACTCTTGACTATGGTATCACATACAATTTCGAAAGTACTCTTATAGGGAACTGTGACTCAGATTGGGAATGGTGACAGTGATTCTAGAAAATCATTTTTTGGATATTTTTACTCTTTAGATTTAGGAATATTCTCTTGGATAAGTAAGAAGCAACCAACTATGGCATTTCTATTGAAGTAGAGTACAAGGCAACTTGCTTTGTTATATGTGAAGCAATATGGTTGAGGATCCTATGGCATATGGAAGTTTGTGATTAAGATCCAACAATGCTAAGATGTGACAATTAGAGTTGCATTTCCATTGCCAAAAAATCCATTTTTTCATGCACACACTAAACGCATTGAGATCCAGTATTATTATGTGCATGACTTGATAGAGGATGGGATAGTAGAGTTGGTCTACTATCCAATGGTGGAGAATGGAGCAGATATCTTCATCAAAGCTATTACAAAGGATCTCCTTCAAATTCATCTTCAAAGACTCGACGTTGGGCCAAGAATGTAGTTCACTTGTGGGTGGACATTGAGAGGGGGGTATTAGATATGCTCAATGCCCCACCCTCATAAGGTGCCACCAATGATCCATGGTGCTCAAAGTTGTAGAGCCTCTAGTATGAGGAGAGGCCATGTGTGAGCACTGATTATTGACTTGTATGTCAAATGAGATCTAAATGACAAGATTGCAAAAAGATAACCTTTGTAAATCTAGCCTTTAGGTTAGATCCACAAAGGTCACATAAAACCATTGCTAGACCTCCAATATAAAATACTACCAATCCAATCTACATGTGTAACCATTAAATCCAATGGTATGCCTGCATCATAGAATAAGGCATAGTATAATATGGAATTGACATAGCAAAATGTACACCACACTGCATTCAAATGTGGCTTTCATGGAAGCTACATAAACTTACTCTCCAAACCAACTATGTAGTTTAGGTATGGCCTAGTGATTGTCAAATAGATAAGGCTATTCACAATCTCTTGATACATAGTGGCATCCTCAATTAAGTCACCCTCCTGTACACTAAGCCTAGCATTAAGATCCAAATGTACAGAAAGAGACTTGCAATTATCCATACCATACTTCTTCAATATATCCAATGCATATTGTCTCTGTGACAACCATATACACTTTGGAATATTAAATATGTCTACGTTGAGAATATAGGATAGCTCTTCCAAATCCTTCATCTTAAATTCAGTCTTGAGAAGACCCTTCACATTGTCAATCTGTGTCTCACCACCCACAATGATCAAATCATCCACAAATATAGTAATGACCACAATACCTACACCACTCTCACATACATAGAGTGAGTGATTAGCTTGTGCTATGTGAAATCCAATGATGACAAGGTGTTCTATAGTCATGTCATGCCATGCCCTAGGTGCCTGCTTCAATCCATACAAGGCCTTACAAATCTTGTATGCATTATCTAAATGACTCTCGTCTATACAACCAGGTGGCTGCTCCACATTAACTTCCTCTTGCAACTTCCCCTGAAAGAAGCCATTCTCTACATCCACTTAATGCGTGATCCAACCCTTTGATGCAACAATTGCTATGACAATCCTTACAGTGAAATTTTTTGCTATTGGAGCAAAAGTCTTCTCATAATCAATGCCATGAGTTTTCACATACCCTTTGGCAACTAGTCATGCCTTATAGTGTTAAATAGATCCATTTGACTTATGCTTGACATTGTAAACCCATTTGTAGCCAATAGCTTTCTTGCCTTCAAGTAAAGGCACCAACTCCCATGTATCATTATCCTTAAGTGTTGCCATTTCTTCATCCATAGCACAATCCCAATACTTATTATCCATTTCATCCTCAAAATAAGTGGGTTTCAAGTCCTCCACAACCTTAGCCATGTATGCATAGTGATGAGCTACATAGCTAGCATATGTCAATCATTGTGTTGGCTTTCTTACTCTACTTGACGTGCATGGACATGGATCACTACAACCAAGGTCTTTAGCATCCTCCTATGCCTTCTACACCACTAGGTATTTTAATAGAAAAAATCCCAAACTCCTCATCCAATATCTGCTTAGAGCCATTTGGATCAATTTCAATATGAGAGAAACTTGATGATATAATTGTCATAATAGGTGAGTTCCCAATTTTCTATTTACCTTTCTTGACATTTGTGATATAGTTGATGGAGTAACTTGTGACCTCAATCTATCATTTTAAGGTATATCAATAGAACCTTGAGTAGGAGACTCTTGTGGTCCACTCAATATCTATGACTGCTGACTTGTTTTCTTCACAACCATACTCTCATTCTCATCAGCCCCATATTTGCATTCTACACATTACTATAGTAGCTACTCATTTCATCAAAAAACAACATCCATGCTCTGTTAGCTCTCAGCTCATGTGTAAAAAGGTTATAAGATCTATATCCCTTCTACTCAAGAGAATATCCCACATATACATATTTTTTTACTTTGGAATTTAATTTAGTATGTAACTCATTAGAAATATGCACATATGCAATACATTCAAATACTTTCAAATGGAATAGAATTGGCTTTCTACTATGAACTTCTCTTCGAGTGTCATACCATGTATAGCAACAGTGAATGTCATGTTCATAATGTATACAGTAGTACCAATTGCTTTAGCCCAATAGTAAGGAGACAAGCTTCCTTCTGACATCTATGCACAAGCCATCTCTATAGTATGCATGTGTTTCTACTCAACAACTCCATGTCTCTACGGAGTATATCTATATGTACACTACCTCTATATACTATTCTCTTTGCAAAAATTTAGAAAATTCATTGGAGAGATATTATTTTCCTGCATCTGACCTTAGGCATTTAATATGCAACCATGTCTCCTTCTCAACCAAAGCCTTAGATATTTTTAAGTGAGTGAATACCTAACTTTTCTCATGCATGAAGTAAATCCATACTTTGCAAGTATGATCATCAATGAAGGAAACATAATACTTATAATCACTCAAAGTTGCAATCTTTATAGGACCCCACACAACACAATGTATTAATTCAAGTGGCTTCTTCCATACATGCTTTCCATGTGGAAATGCGTATCTTGCTTACTTTCCAAATTGACATGCTTCACATACTTTATACATCCTATCAACTCTAAACTTGGGTAAACCATCTACAGTCTATTTTGACTACATATCTTTCAACTACTATACATTCACATGACCAATTCACTTATGTCAAATTTTAATATCAATCACAACACCTAAACCTTGTGCAAACATGGCAACATCCATTTTAGATAGACTTACACCAAGAAAAAATAATTTGCTAGCACAATTCTCTGTTGCAATCAATCTGCAATCATTTTTAGGATCTTCTACATAACAACCACCAGAATTGAATCAAATCTACAACACTTGTTCAACCATCTCACCAATAGAAACCAATTTTTTTGTAATATTTGGTATATACATCGTATCAATCACATACTTCACCTTACCATCCTGCATACTCAAAGGAACATTTTCAACATGAGTAATGGGGTGAGTTGTATCATCCCCTCTCACCACATAGCCCAACATAGCCCAAAGACTTTGGGCTATACATCTCTCTAAACCACTCTTCGTGAGAATTCATGTGGTTAGAGGCACCTGAATCTACATACCATACATCATTCTTTGATGAACCATTAGCAGTCCTAGTATTCGTAAAGTGCAACATAACAAACAACTGTTCACTTTTGTCATCATTGTTTTTGCTAGTGGATGCATAATTACCTTACTGCTTTTTTTCATTTGTAATTCAGCCTTTGTTTTAAAGTAGTTTTAAGAAATGTAATCTTTCTCACCACAATGCAAGCACTCCCTACTATTACCAGAATTCTGTTGCCTATTAAAAATTTCCAACTTAGCTTCTTTGACTTCCCCTTTCCTAAGATTATCCTCCTCTATTTTTCTGCACATCATAACTTTGACCACAACCACTGCTAGTAGAGTAAAATACATGTTGAGACTTCTTCTTGCTTTGAGAAGAAGAGGAATCTAAGCTAAGTTTGTTCTCCTCAAGTATCAACATAGAAATCAAGTCTATAAAATCAAAGATATCATCCCTCGTATTCATAGATGGTCTAAAGCTCTTGTATTCATCTCCAAGTCCATCTATGCATGCATACACAACATCATCATTATCAACTACCACACTAATAGATCTAAGAGCTTCCACAATACTATTGATCTTCAAGGCATAATCATTAATAGATAGCTTCCCTCTTTTTACTTGGTTTAGCTCTGGTCTTTGTGTTTACTTCGAACAACCTTGTCAAATTCTTCCATGCAATAGTGGGGATATCAAATTGCCGCAAAAAGCTCATCATACTATCCATGACACTACTAGAGGCCACACAAAAGGACCTAGATGAATTGGATTGCTTAGCCAAGTTAATAGCATTCGACACCTTTATAATACTTTCACCCAACACACTCATAACTATGAATGCTTGGACCTAGGCCTCCTAAATGAAGTTACAATTATAATTGTGAAAACCCTTCTGAGAGGAATATGAATTTATTTTCATGAAACACCCTACCATCTCAGAAGACTTGATAGCTACCCACATGTCTAGAGATCAAGCTCTCAAAGGGTGATTGATCACCTCTTTCAAATGTAGCTACATAGAGACCACACAAAAGGACCTAGATGAATTAGATTGCTTAGCCAAGTCTAAGCCACACAAAAGGGTGATTTATCACCTTTTTTAAATGCAGATACATAGAGACCACACAAAAGGACTTAGATGAATTAGATTCCTTAGCCAACTGTGAGTCCCCATTTTTGCAAAAGTAGCTTTCTCGACACATATGGTAGGAAAGGGTCAACTGCTAGATTATGACTAATCCCAACCTGCATTATGTAGTCATGACCATTGAATATGATCCCACATACATGCCCCCAATGTCATTTTGAGTGCTTTCTCTAACTTGAAATTGATCATTGAAAGTCTAAATTATGCTACACCACTACTTGGACTAAAGTTTAAATGAGAAGGAGCTTCAAGTCACCAATCACATAGGTTCGAGGGATTTCCTCACAAAAGTCCTCACCCATATTACACATTTTAGCATGAGACCATGTGACATGGATTATTATGTGTCAATGGAATACATCGATTTTATGATTGGTTGTTGTAGCAAGAACCACTAATCACCATTCAACCCTAACCCTAATTACACCTAATTTATGCATTGTCAATTCATTTTGCATTCATTTATGTATTTTAAAAACCAACAAAAAACACTTTCACCATGGAAGATCTCCCCACCCAACAACTAGGAAGCATTGCACATTTTCAAGGAAGATAAGTGAAAAAATCAAACTTTTTCAAAGCTTGTATGAATTGAAGGCGTTATTTTTTAAAAATTTTATGCACTGAAGGCATTAGCATCTTAAATAAAGTACTCAAGTGTAGCTATAGGCAAATATGGAATTTTGGGTTTCTAATTATGGCTTTTATCTATGCAAATCCATTAAGAGAATCGTTGAAATCAATGAAAGAATAAAGTACTCAAGTGTAGCTATAGGCAAATATGGAATTGTGGGTTTCTAATTATGGCTTTTATCTATGCAAATACATTAAGAGAATCATCGAAATAAATGACATTAAGAGAATCATCAAAATCAATGACATTAAGAGAATCGTCAGAATCAATGACAAAATAATCCACAAGAGGCAAGGAAAGCCCCACATACCCTTCACAAAGGATGAGCAGGCCAAGTATAGCTTAAACTCAAATGTTTGGGGAGGAAAAAAAGTATAAGATATGTGCAAATCTAAAACCTAAGTGAAGTTGTAACATGGAAACCACAAGCCAAGGAGTTACTGGAACAATGTGCTTGAGAAATATGTCTAGAAATTTGAAGGAAAAGTAAACCATTCAAGGTGCACACAGTTTTGAACCAACTATGACCACATTAGAAGAGGGCACAATCTCACTGTGAAGACAAAGCAAAGGCCTACAATAGGTAGAGGCACCCCCTATGTGTACAAACATAGTGCAAAAAGCTCTTGACCTATTAGCAAACTTAGAAAGAGAAGGTTCCCAGGAAGCAAACAATAGATATGGGTACAAAGTTCAAATTGTCCAAGCATGAAATGGGTAAAGATGGCAGCAAATTTGAAGCAATCCACAATCCAACCTTGAGGATGCAAGCAAAGCTAATGCACACCCTATTTTCTAGTACCAAGCACAACACCATGAACAAGATCCATTTGGAGTTTTTTGAAGACCTTGTGATGGGAAACATAAAGAAGCTAGATCTCAATGCCTACACTAGGAATGCCATACATGCCACAGTCAAAGCCTTGGGGCTTGACACTCAAAACCTAGAAGACTCTGATGATGTGACAACAAGAAGCAAGAAACCAACAAGAGGAAAATCAGGGAAGGTGCACCTAGTGGGTTTTGGGAAAGTTCTCATAGCTATCATTGAAGAAGCCCTTAAGGATCCTACACTAGTTAAGAAAACTCATAACAAGTACAAGAGAGGGGTTGCAACTGCATCAACACAAATGATGACCTCAATGACAAGGGAAACAATTGTCATAGAAGAAGAGCCCCTTACTAACAAGTGATGAGGATGATGAAGAGGCACAACTATGAAAAGAGGCTGAGCTAGCATGAAAAAAATATGAGAAGAGACCCAAAGAAAATGAGTTGTGCACAAAGACGCTAGTAAGATAGCACCCAATGCATCTACCAAATAGGATCAAACACAAGAAGGTAAAGTTTTCCAAACCACACAAGCTAGGAAAAGGATGCAAACCCAAAGACAAAGAAAAACATAGGAGGAGGAAAGGAGGAAAAGAGTAAATGAAGCTAAGCAAGCTAAGTTAGAGGCCTTCAACTAATAATGAGCCTTCAACTACTAGCTTTGAATGTATCTCACAAAAATCAATTACCTTCATGGATTTAGCTTCACATTGTCAAAGAATTAATTTATATGAGACATTCATTGCAAAAGCCTCGTAGGTTAGAGAAAACTGTCAATTTTCTCAACACATTATCCAAATGATAAGAGTAGCTACCACTGCGTTATTTTTTTCCTAATTAGATTGAATAAGCATGTACTTCCCAATGCTTATAATAAGAATATCGACCACAAATTATCCCATGAAGAATGAAGTATTGATTACTATGAACAACTAAAAGTATCGTGACTTTTACAACACAAGGCCTTGCATATATATTGTGATCTATTCTTCAATCTTGACAATTATATGATGTTTAGTATGTGTTCTATGACAAATATTTTTCCCACAACCTATTATACATACAACAATATCTAATGCATTCAACGATGCTTAGTTTTTTACAACATCCATTAGGCTCTATTATATTACAAAATACTAACATTAAACATTGGTAACAATCTAAACACCTTTCACATTTGCATAGAGATCAAGCTTCCTTTTGCCATGAACTTAGTATATGGTCTTTTAAGTTGGAATGTTGGATGTTAAGCTTAGATTAGTATGTGGTCTTTTAAGTTGGAATGTCGGATGTTAAGCTTAGACTGCAAATAATATTTGTCAACTACCCCTATACAAACACTTTGACAACAAGGCAAGACTCCTAAGTTGCAAGGCCCAAAAATATTTGCTTTTTTTAGCCAAACACGCATATTCATTTCGCCGAACAAGCAAGAACCCTCGAGTTGACAGGCTGTGAATTAAATAACTCAATCGCACATGCAACCCATGATCTCATGTCCTTTTACAAGTCCCACCTTAGGGTGCCAATCTATCATGCAAGTAAACATAATGAATCATCTATATTTTTATAGTTGGTTTCACTATATAGACAAGCATGCTCCAATGAAAAACTATGTGAACCCCAACATACCACAGCTATTTAGAGTACATCTATTTTGCATGAAGCAAGGAAATCCAAGATTTAATTACAGATGTTAGTAAGCAATAGCAAATCCTTAGAATAGCTAAGTCGCTCAAAATTTCTACACCGTACTACCAAAATGTGCAATGCGTTCACCGCGAAAAGGACCACCTACCTTCAGAATATCCCTAACCATCTAGATTATGTACAAACTGTGGATGATTTGGCCATGATGCAACATTTTGTAGAGCCTTGTGTAGGCTCCATGCTCCAAACTTTGCTTACCAAAAGTTTAACCGTGGTCCAAACTATGCTAGACAGCCTACACTTGCACCACAACTAGCACTGCCAACCCCTCCAAAAGCCATACGACATGTTGATTGATCCCTCGTGAACCCCTACACCTCCAATGCCAATTGTGATAAACGGACCTGAACGAATGATTGGAATGCCAAGATAACTACAAAAACTAGCCAATCTAACGTTTCAAAGGCATGTACGAGGAAGTCGCAAGACTGATGAAAATACATAAGAGGGCTGCAAACAGAAGAGAGGAAACTAAAATCAAGAGCGAACTTGGTGCTTCTAAGCCATCCACGCTCTTCTTTTATCTCTGCAGCGAGAGAAGGTGACTTCAAGTGCCAATAGGTTACTCCTATAAAAGAACAAAGAGGACGCTTCTAAACAGAAAGAAGAGCCTCTTGGCGCTACACTTGTTGGGATTCATGGAGACACCCTTGCTAAACAGGGACATTATAGAACATGACCAAAAAAGATTGGAGTGCTTGCAGGTATGACAGACATTTAACATTGTTCAATCCATAGAACCTGCACACTGCATCGAGTCTGAACATCTTTACTAAATGTTGAACTTGCACCACATATCCAGAAACATGAAGCTCTAACCACATCCTACACCAATTTGTTGGTAAAGAAGATGATAAAATTCTGATCACTAAATTATTTGTGGAGTCACGGACAGACAAGCAACTTTTCCTTAGCTTGTCTGTTTGCCTGTGGTGGAATGACCCTGAAACTTCCCTCAGTGGCATTACGAGGGACCAATGATCTCCAACCTCCAACCATGACCTAAGGTTATCCTGTGACCTGTCTGCGAAAAATCTTAAATCATGGACCATCTAACGACTAATAGCCTCGCTGCCTGGAATGTGATTGCAAAACTGGACAGGAGGTCGTGCAAAAATCCATTGACTGCTGTGCAAATAGGAGCTCTTTCCAGCACTCTGCTCTTGGAAGTCGTCCTCCAACTGTTGAGTTTGCTGAAAAGTGCTTTGCTCTGGCTGACTAGCCCTGAACTCCCTTTTTCATGGCCTGAATAATAACACACCCTTGCAGACCTCCCACCTCATCCATCCAATTCGAATTCTGAGCAAGGAACTCAATGCACACTATGGTCTTTTTCGGCTTAAGGTAAGCATCTAGCCAAGGCTCCCATCTTCAGTCTTTGAGCTTAAATATTGCCATCCAAACCAAGCATTTACCTTTGGCTTTGACCAGCTCTCATAATAGTGTAACCACTCTTTGTGAATCAACACATACCACTGTAGAAGAAGACAAAAATTTCAAAGAACAATCCTCAACATCAAATATGCCATAAATATCAAGATTCAGACCCTTACACAACTATAATACATAGCCAAAGTCAAAAATCCAGTAGAAAAGGAGTGGCATGATTCTTCTCTTTTGGCTTCTTGCATGTGAGTTCCTGTTTCTTTACTGAAACCTTCATTCATAGCTCCTTCAACAAGCACCCTTTTACTGTGGGAAGTAGTTAAGACTTAAAAGAATTTCCATCAGACAGCTCTATTTTCTTTCCTTCTTTTCTTCTTTTTTTGTCCTTTTTTTTAGAAGCGGCGAAAAGGTGGGATGGGAAGGGGGGATTTCTTGTTTGGTTGGAGGGGCAAAGACTTTTCTGTTGATCAAAAGCAACAATCATCAGAGAAAAACAAATACAGAGCAGGGGAAAATACTCGAGTCTCATCTTCTACCAATGACTACTTTTCTAGGAAACATGCTCTGTCAATACCCAGCGGCTCAAATTTACTTCTCTTCCAAAACTTTTTTTGTGCCCCTAGAGGCCAGAGCATTACAGGTTCATCTGCACTAAAGAGTTCTGAGTAACATTACATCTGCCACCACCTTAATCTCTCCCATTTAACTTTCGGTCTGAGAATGTCTGTGCAAATCAGGAGCCCAACTTGAAAACCATATTTTATGCTTACTTAAGGGAGCCATGACATTCATAAGTTTGTACAAGCTTGAAAAGGAATTAAGCCTCATTTGTAACCCCTTCTTCTTCTGGCATCACATAAAACTCGATGTAAGATACACGATTTTGAAGCTGGTTGGGGCCCGGATCCATTTGCTGCTGCTGTGCTGGTGTAAGGCGGACCGGAATTAGGTGCTGAACTTTTAACAGACCTGTACTTCCAATAGTCAGTTTGCTTCCCCTGTTGTCCTTCAAGATGTTGCCAGGAATATTTGTAGTAGTTGCCCTTAGAAATTTGTATTTATATCTGGTGAAGTAAGAAAACATATATGTCAAATGTTTGCTCAAAAGGACAAACCTCAAAATCTTAAACAATAGAAATACTAGCCATTACTTGTGTGAGATATGATGGTCACATTGGAAAGCAATGAATAAATCTGCTTGCGCGTTGTATAAAAACTCAATCTGTTCCATAAAGGCAAAAGAGATACAAGAAAGTACTTAGTTTAGAAACTTTCACTGCAAGATCTTGACCTTAAATCAGTGGAGAGAGAGTCCACAACTGCTAAATAAAATATCCATCTGTACCTGCAGGTCCCCATGCCCTTCACCTCGAAAAATGACACTAGGTGGATCAGGACACAAGGTGACTTGAATATTTGATCCTGGCCATTCCAGGTCATCAATTGCTTCTTTGAGAGCAGCAGACTGTCACAGCGGCTTGTAAGTACAAAGCAACAAAGTTCAATCCATTTATAAGCATCAAACATGACACATCAACCGCCCTGAATATAGTGACAACCTTCACTGCAAAGCTTTGAGGAGCTGCAGCATTTCCATCCTCTAAACTGTAGTCTCTCGGAATCATGTCAGGAATCCTTGTTCGAATTTCTGCATACATGCATGTTTCATGCGCATCAATCAGCCTGCATAGGCACAGAGTCCTTGAAGGCTTATACATATATACAATTTAATCCACGAGTTGTGTTAAAATACAAGTATTTCAAGCTAGTTGTATTGCCTACAGAATTAACCAGGTTTGCATCCTATACAAGTTGGAGACCAACCTATGAAAAAACTTACACCAACCAATAGCTGAATGGTAAATATCACACACAGAATTATTCCTTGTTGTTGGTTAGATGCAGTCTACAAGAGAGATCATTGCACAAATCACCTGGTATTCAAATTCGGCACTCCATCGGCTCATTCACATTGCAGGAAAATCATATTTAGAACCATCTTCATAGAAATGCATGGTCACATCACAACTACTCAAATGAGACACTCATGCAGCAAATGGAAAACTGCAACTTCCATAACAGTTTGAAAGATGGAAGTCGTGATTTTAACACAAACT
Source organism: Lygodium microphyllum (assembly GCF_053477565.2). Lineage (NCBI taxonomy): Eukaryota > Viridiplantae > Streptophyta > Polypodiopsida > Schizaeales > Lygodiaceae > Lygodium > Lygodium microphyllum. Next base: position 39,618 of record NW_028229616.1, on the reverse strand, counting down.
ATATTGGCTTAAAAATCACACAGGACATTGCATAACAATGTCAATGGAGTTATGAATACAGAAGTGACAAAAAAATCCCAATACAAACTGATGCTAATACCATGAAAAAACAATGCCAAATAGAAAGTACAAGTATATCCAAACAACTAGTGCTACTATTACTTAACAGCAAACAAGTAGTCTTTTCAAGTACATAAAGCTTCCAAGGTGGAAATAATACTTCAGCAATAGCTGCATGTCTGAACCAGGGTATCGAATCTCAAGGGCCATCATCCCAGTAGCAGATGTGAAGGTGCTTAGGCTGTCAACGAGTAAGCCCAAGCTGACTCCGAATCTTGGCCGCACCTCAGCCCGATACTCATACAAACGAAAAAGCTGCACATCAAATCAACTTTTAACCATTATATTTAACAGATTTCACATACAAGAAAATCAAGTTTAAGTTTGAGGGAGGCAACGGTTAATCCCGATTCATTTGAATCAATGTGAAAGAATTTGGAAGAAACATGTTTCTAAACAAACTTTCAATTGTGTCAAAATTGTAACAACAGATCATGCAGCAAGGATATGGGTTGTATATAGGGATATACAAGGTCATCAGCAAACAGTATATTATATAACAAATAAGGACATCAAGACTTATAAAACCAACCAGCTAAATTGGCACTTGAAAATTGTCAAGAATAGTTGGACCCAATAGGTGTATCTCTAAGCTTTTACAATACGAGATATTGTATTTTACACCTAAACCAACCAAAGTGCAAAATGGAGCTTATTGTATAGCACAATATGAGTAGAGAAGAAAACCACACCAAGAGGAGTTCGACAAATAGAGAAGCTGCCTTGCTATACATGGCCCTTCTCAGGTGCAACATCAACAGTGTCAATATAAGACTAGTTTCATCTAGGTGAGACTCGTGATCATATGGACATCCCATATTCATTACAGTGTCATACTTTGCCCTATATATACAGACCCAAACAATGATTCACCATATTTAACTGATGACATTGAAATCTTGTCCTCTTCTAGCCAACTTCCATTCAAGGGTACGCAAATCTGTCAACACCAAATTAGACCATGATGATCTCATAAAGATACATGATATAGATATCACAATTCAACAACACCTGATATCATACAGTATCATAGGATTAATGATTTGTCATCACAGTACCTCTTGGATACTTGAGCAGCTCCTGCATAATCACTTACAAGGACTTACTTTCTACGTGACCAAAGCCTGCAACACCTCATCACCAGTCCACTGCCAGTCCTCCAAGCCAATCATACATACTTGAAACCATCCTTCCTTCTCAAATAAGATGGTAAATGACCAAATATAACAACAATTACAGCAAAGAGTATATGCGCCAACCTGAAATTAATTCTTTAACACTTAGATCTTGGACAAAAACCAACACCTGATTGACCCCAAAACAAGCGCCCCTTGTGATATTTCTTTAACTTGTATTGCTCAAGTCTGTAGAATACTGAGATGCAAACTGATCTCTCTACAAATTCAGGCTCCTTGGGCTGTCAAAAATGGCCAGTGCCATCAGGATTAAATTTTTCCCTTGATTCTAGCACAAATTGAGCCAAGAACACTTGCATGCAGGCCAACTTCAATGTGGATATGCACTCCCCTTCAGATCTTCATATTGCAGTAGTTGCTCTGATCAACGGGCTTCTGATCTATGGGCATGCTTCCCAAGAAGGTTAACAAACCTTAATTATAGTTGCAATCATTCTTAATTACAATAAAATAGTGGTAGATCATTTTAGATTTTCTTCTTTTTCTTTTTCCTGTTTTTGTTTGGGAAAAGAAGAGGGGGGGAGGTGTGTGTGTGTGTGTAGAGATGTGATCTATGGGTTTATGCACATGCACTCAATCACTCACTCGACATGGCACCGAAAGGTAACATGATATGTGAAAGCAAGATATACTCTTGTGTAGAAACAATACAACATAGGCACACCCCAAGACTACACCCTTGTGATGCCACACAAGCATAGTATGGGGGAGTTTCAGAAATGGGAAAAACCGAAATGGGGGAAATCAGAGTTTCGGAGATTCCGCCAAATTTTGAAAACGGGGAAATGGCATTTCAAATTACATGGGTATGTAAATATATCAATACCTACAACAACATGTACCCAAATTTCATACAAAATTTTGAGTCTTCAGGTCATATGATTGAAATCGTGATTCATTACATGTGTCACGACTTACGAGTGAAGAGTCAAGACTCAATGGTTAAAACTTAAGACATCTTAACACAATTAAGACTCGGTTTTCAAAACTTAAGACAACAAAATGAATTATAATTTATGACTCATGAATCACCTATGATCTGAAGAGCAGTAAGACTGACATCAAGAGCAGTGGAACAAGATGCATAATAAGTAAAATCAAGATATAATGATACATGCAACTATGTCATGTGAATAATTTGTCTAAACTTCAAAGTCTAGTGAGCACTGAGCACTAGGTACTAGTCTCTAGACTCTAGTAACTACTGAGTAACAAGTAACAACATCAATAAACAACTCACAACTTCAGTTTGCAATGCTAAACTGACTCATGAGTATCTACTATCATGAGTCATGACTCATCCGGACTCCGAGGATCTGTGCATCATCTCCTCGTCCGACTCCAAGGACTTTTCATCGAGAAGATGATGAAGCAACCTCAACCTAAACCTCAAACTCTTGCTCTGACTTTGCCTATGATGCCCGACCATGTGTGGCATTCGCTCTAGTTGCTCTAACTTTTCTCTGTGCATGAATCTCATGCACCGGTGCCAAGAGCTCCTCATAGAGCATGGAGTAGATATCCCACCCCGCCTATGGTGCCTTTCTTTCGATGCTCCCGTGTGTGTAATTCATCGACGGATGGACCTTCCCACTCACACCCTATGCAGCTCATTGCCCTAATTGTCTTCTTCCATTGATGTGTAGTGACCACATTGAAAGGGATAGCACACCGAATAAATAAGTGTGTGAGTTTTCTAGTTGCCTCCACAATTGCCTGTTTTTAAAGTTTTGCATGGACACTTGCACCATGCGAGGAGCCCCTTTGTCCACCACCACTAAAAGATAGCAACGGGGTCCTTTTTGCACTTGAATCCGATACGGATATGGATGCACTTCTCTTTTATGGGCCACTAGCACCTCCAATTTGGCTAGCGCTACTAGGTCCACTAGCCTCTCCTTGCACCTCTTGTGCTTCATTAGCCCCATGTGGTGTTGCATTAGAGAATTCATCCTTGGACCTCTTCTAGCTCAATACCCATACACTTTCAACACCAAAGATAGAGACTTACGGTTACTTCCACCGGCACATTTATGCAAGGCTTGATGTCTTTGTTGGGAATGCACGCCAAGTGGTCTTTCACGCATGTTACGCTCCCTAATTTCTCCAATCCACAATAGTTCCACCGCTACTTCTTCGATCCACCAGATCCCTTGTATCCCTTGATTGGAGTGACATACCTCCAAAATGGATCCAATGCCATGATTAGATAATGGAGAATTGGAATTTTAAAAGAGGATATAAGCAATAACAACTTCAAAGAAGATTGAACAAGAAGAAAAAAGAGGAGAAGGAAACTTGGAAGAAGAATAAAAAAGGAGGAGGATCGAAGAAAAAGAAGCAAAGAAGAAACTTGGAAGGAGAAGAACTTAGAAAGAGAGAAGAAGAAGAAGAAAACAAGTAAGGAGAAGGAGGAGGAGAAGCAAGAGCAGCAATAACAACAGCAAAAGAAGAAGAAGAAAGGGGGAGATTGGGTTGGAGAGAGGCAGGGAGGGAGGGAGAGCGAGCTGCAGGAGATAGAGAGCTGGAGCGCAGGAGTCTAGAGGAGAAAATGCAAAATGAGGCCCATAATCCGTTTTTCCTTTGCATAACCCGCTACCTGTTTTCCCACAAGACCCAAAAACAATGTTTCACCATTCTCGTTTCAGGCTAAAATGGTCGTCCCATTTTCACAGCCCCGAAACGTTGTTTCAAGGTACTATGCACACATGTGAGGGTTCACCTCTGGGTGTAGGGAATCACACAGAGTGGAAATCAAGCAAGGCTTAGAGCACTTCTATTGTCTATATAGGTGCATTCGTAGGCAATGCCATGGTATACCTACAAAGCCCTTACACTCACCCCTACCAAATGGATTGCTGTCCTCAACAATCTAAGGGTGATTATTTTGACTTATTCCAAGGTCTTAACACAGCTCATGCTAACAAGTTAATCAATGTTTGCCGATCAAGGCCTTGTTGGCACATAAGCAAGGTCTTAATGCAACCTTCTCTATCAACCTAGTCAGTGTTTGCCACATTGCGACTTGGGGGTCTTAATACAGCTTTTGCTATCAAGCTAGCTTGTGTTTGGCCATCTAGACTCTTTGTTCCTTTATTTGATTGGTATGCCCGTCCACCCTCGACTCAATTACCTCTCAGGAGTGGAGGTGGCAAGGTCCTAGTACAATCTAAGTAGAGGCTCAAGATACATTGGCAATATTGATGGGATTCTTCTTCAGCCAAATGGCGAAGGTCTCTTTGCCGCATTCACAAGCCTATGTTTTTGGGTAAGGACATATACTTGGAGTTAACAAGGACCGTGTCTCCCTTAGTAAAGAGGACTACTTTGTGCTTCTCGTTGGCATGTTCAATCATGGAGATTTTGCTATTTTCTCTCTGCTTGGCTGTTGCATTTCTCTCTCTCCCTAGATTTTCTCAAGTCCTTGGCTCGTAAATATGAAATAATCTCAATTGCACTTCACATGTGCAACACGTACTTAAACATTTGATTAAAAATTAATCCAAATGTTAAGTAAAGTAAGCAAAATTTCACATCTTCATGACATCTATTGTAGTGAAACTCAAGCACATCAAGGTATAGGGCCCAATCCTTTTGGTCCACTAAAGCATAGCTTCTAAGATAGTCTTCGATTCCCTGGTTCACTCATTCTATTTGTTACACTTATCATGTTCCTCCTAAGTCCCGGTGTGAATGCTTCCTTATCTCACAAGCACTTTTTACCTTCTAGCTAGTGAAGGGTCATTTCTCCATGTGAACACCTGTCCATAGATGTGGTATTTAGTACCTTAGGGATGTACTTTCCTTCATTTTCACATAGTAGATGTAACCTTCCAACACTCTCTTCTCTCTTACTCTTTACTTGTTCACTATGAGTGTGTGTGAGTGTATGTGTGTTGTTGAACCTAACCTAACACTGGTCTCAGAGCCATATCTCTAAATTGCTACCACTTTGCTCGCACACTGCCATTAAAACCTGCGCTTGGCTACTCTTCTCCTTGCTCGTCATCACCATTGGACTACCTATTGCATTCTCTGATCCACGTCAAAAGCCTCAAAGTCAAGCTCACTGCCCCAAAGACTCATGCGGCCTATTTTTCCATTTTATTGTCCATCAACAACCCAACAGTCTACGTCCTTCCTCTGCCACATGAAATTCTACCGTGCACCTACTCTCATATATTTTGTCCATAGTCCGTTTCCTGCCTGATAGAGCAAGCTGACCAAATTCACCACTGCTTGTCACATCAAGGTGCTACAGTCGCCTGACACGTTGCATTGATTGGCCCTGCTATGTACCACCACGTCACCTTGCAACATTTAAAGCCCCAACATAGTCTGCGAATCTGATGCCCAACGCATCCAACAATTCCAGTGTGCATGGACAATCTCACACGTACTTCATCAGTCACCTTCAAGAAAAAATATCAAAATGTTCATGTTTCCTAGCCTTAATCAACATTAAGCCCTTTAAATTACTGTTGTTTGCATGCAACGCCCTTGTGAAGCACAAAATTTGGGAATTTTACAGTAGATACAAATTTTTCCCAAATTTCTTCCAAAATTTTGGGATTTTTGCCTAAAGATCTCAAATCTCACCAAATTTTTAGGGATTTTGCACTCATTGCTTAGAAATTGCTTGGGCTTACACCAAAATTTACACCTTTTCACATTCGAGCTCCAATTTCACTAAATCTCAACAATAAAATTTGGGGCTTTTGTAAAATTTTTCCAAATTCACCGACATTGAGGCCAATTATAACTTCTATGTTGACATTTGCGCACATTGGAGCCCTTTCAACTAAAAATTCTTCATCGATACCATCAATTATTCAAAAAATTGTATGTTTTTTGTATCTTCTTTGCTTTGTTTTCATGTTGCAACTGAATTTGTACTTTAAACAATAGCTAGTTACCAAACCAAAAAAAAAAAAAAAAAAAACCAAAAATTTCAGCAAGCAAAGGCCGAGCAAAATGATTTGCTCAATATGTTTCAGGAATCGGACAAATTAGATGGCACTAATTATCCCATGTGGGCATACATGATGAAGTATGTACTTGTTGCCAAGCACCTTTGGGGTTATGTATGTGGTTCAAAAGTTGCATGTCTTGCTACACAGAATGTCATAAGTTCTTCTAGCTCATCTACAATCACCAATGGATCTTCAGTTCTAGCTCCTCCTGTACCTCCCACAGCAAATCAATTGAAATGGAATGAGCATGAGGCCCAAGCTTATGCTTTGATTGCACTTTCATACAAGAGACAAGTTATCTCACATATTCAATTGTGCAATATGGCCAAGGATGCTTAGGGTAAGCTTGCTTTGTTGTATCAGGTGCGCAATGAGGCTCGCATAGCCTATTTGCATAAGCAACTTGAGATGGAGCACATGAGAGAGAGTGATTCTATGGATGCATACATTACATGTGTTAAGGACATCACGGTGCAACTTGCTAATATTAATAAAATCATTCCCAATGCATCTCTTGCATCTACGGCCTTGGTTGGTCTACCTGATACTTATCAAAGTTTTGTCACTATACTCTGTTTACTTGGAAAAGGAGATGCTAATATTTGATGCGTTGGTATCACTATTGTTGCGAGAAGAGCAATCAAGGCTGAATCGCTCTAATATAAGTATGGATAATCAAGCATTTGCAGCTAGCCATTGAAACAAAGGAAAGTTGTGGCAGCCCTCAAACTCCAAAGGAAAAGGCAAAACACCTTCTTCTATGGACTCCTCAAGCACCAAGGATGATGGTGCTAAGAAAAAGAGGTGCCATTATTACAAGAAGAAGGGGCATGTTATTGAAGAATACAGAAAGAGGATGGCAAGTGAAAAGAAGAAACAATTGGGCATAAATGTTGCTGAGAATTCAGCAAATGCGAAGAATGCAGCCACACATTTGGTAAGCTTGGGTCTTATGCCTTTTTTATGCGTTATTCGTATAATCCTTCTTCACATAAGCATGATCTTTTAGTTGCTGAAAATTGCAACATATGTTATTTTGACAATGGCGCTTCTAAGCACATAACATCCTTTCATGACTTGTTTATATCATATGCAAATGTACAAAAGGGGGGATCAATTGCATGTGCAAACAATGATGCATATGCAATTCAAGGCATTGGTAAGATTCCCATTATTGCAATAGATGAAAAACTATCATCCTTGAAAAGGTTTTATATGTGCCAAGCATTTTAAAAAACTTTCTTTCAATTTCAGCCATTGCAGCTAGTTTTGTGGTTGAATTCCACATGGATCAATGCAGTGTCTATGACTATAGTGATGGGGATATCCTCATTGTCACTAGTACTTTGTACAATGGACTCTATAAACTTGAATTAGAGAAGAGTATCAAAGGATGCATTACATGTTGATGCCACCATTTTTTATGACACTAAGTTCTGGCGTGCACGGTTTCGTCATCTTAATTATGGCAATTTGCTACACCTAAGAAGCAAAAACATGGTGCTCAATATCCCTCCGTTGAAAGCACCTACTCACAAGGTAGGTAGGCGAAAGTTGTGTACTTGGCAAAATGCATCGTGCTTCATTTCCGAAAGGTGATTCTATGCGTGTTGATCAAAAATTACAGCTTGTGTACAGTGATGTTTGTGAGCCCATGCATGTCAAATCCATCCAAGGATACTTGTACTTTGTTGCCCTCATTGATGACATGACTCACCATTGTTGGGCATATGCTTTGAAGCACAAATCCCAAGTGTCTACACGCTTTAAAACATTCTAGGCCTTGGCTGAAAATGTTTGTGGATGCAAGCCGATTACAATACATACCGATCGAGAAGGGGATATATGTCACGAGGGTTCAATTTCTTTTTAGCTACAAGGAACATTATCTATCAAAAGATGACATACCAGCGAGACAGTAGGGTTGGCGGAGAGTAACACAGAGTGAACTCGGCAAACATGGAGAAAGAGAAGAGAAGAGAGAAGAAACTCTGATGAATGGAATGATGAAGTTTTGAATCATGGAGTGAATGTGATACAAGGGAACAAAGGTGTCGTAGCACAAGGAAGATGATGAAGACAGTCACGAACCACAAACCGCAATGTCCTCCTGAAGGGGTGTGAGGGTAGTGGAGAGGCTAGAGAGAAGAGGTGACGGACTGAATCAATCAACCGTGAGGAATGAATGAGAGAGTAGCCTATAAATAGCCACAGTCAGTCTAGGATGGCGCCCCTTTTTAGGGCTGCAAACCCTAAACGCAAACCCTAAACACAAAACGAAAAAACGCAAACACGCAAACTGCGGGTGAAGGGTGAAGGGTTTCTCAACACCCCCTCTCAAGCCCAAAAAGAAAAACAAGAGAAGAGTGAGGTGGAGATGCAATGCTACATGCTGAAAAATGCTCAAGCAACAGGTGCCACTTGGACAATGTCCCTCGTGGGGAAATTGTTCACTTGCCCAAGTGCCCTAGTACAAAGATGATGAAAACATGCAATGCATAGGAGGAATGTTGAACTTTGTGTGGTGCCGAGAACCATAAGGATATGCCCGTACGCGATCTCGGGAGGTGGCTCCATGCTAACCAAGGGACGAAGGCAAGAAAAAAAGGACGAAGAAGATGTAGAGGATCCCTAAGATCCAAGATTTCCACCAGAAAGGGAACCTGCAGTAAAGAACAGTAGACAGAGTGAACTAGAGAACCCGAAACTCAACCTCGGGAGAGAAGCCACTAGCTCAGTATATCCATGCTGGAAGGAATACGAAGGCCTCGTCACCAAGTCGCGGCTGAACCTCCGAGGTCCTGATCTAGATGGTACCTGAAGATCCTGGGTATCAGTAGAAGAGATGGCTGATCGAAGATAACCACCCCAAGAAAGTAGAGGGTGGGTGAAGAACTTCATGTGGAGTAGGTTCCCCCTCTGAGGTGGGAGGTGAAGGGGCCTCCGCTGAAGTCGAAGAAGTAGATACCCCCTCTGAGGGCAAAGAAATAACATCCCCCTCTGAAGTAGATAGGGAATCCAAAAATTCATGGATCACGGACTCCAAAATGTCTAATGACGAAGGAAGTGCCGCCGGTCGTACCGAAGAAGGTATCTGGGATGCTTAAAGAGCTCCCAGAGGTAGCCTCTTGAACCTGAGTAGTCGAGGGTGGGAAAGGGTGGGGCTCAGAATGAGCAAGAGGTAGGCAACAGTCGTTGTCTCTCAGTGGAGCAAACTGGGTAGCCGAAGAAGAGGAAGGAGTCGAGCAACCATTGTCTCTCGAAGGAGCGGACTGACGAGGAGACGGTATCAAACAATCACTGTCTCTTGATGAAGCGGACTGCAGATCCGTAGGTCGTAGAAGCCACTGTACCTGAAAATAAGTGAGAGAAGACTGCTGCTGGCATTGTGACGATCTCCAGGAGGTCGTGGCGTCAATCGATCCTCCATGTGCTCGAAAGGACTTAGTGCGCATCGGATGCGTCTTATTGCCTTGAGCATAGTACTCTGATAGCCGATGCAGAACGATCTCTGTGGCCCAAAAAGAAGAGGTAGCACAATGAGTGCCTAGTGGAAGACGCATATACTCCGGGGGGGTGGGGAGCAAAGGTCGAAGTCGGCAAGCATCGGTGGTGTGTCCGATGATGCCACAATGGGAGCACCCAGTAGTCTGGTCATCTGTTGGTAAAGAAGCCATGGATACCAGTTTGCCTTGTTGAAGAAGGAAGAGGTAAACCACCATAAACCATGAACCACAATGTCCGTCTCAAGGGGTGTGAGGGCAGTGTGAAGCACGAACCGCAATGTCCGCCTCAAGGGGTGGGAGGGTAGTGGAAGGGTTGGAAGTGAGCTACCAGTGGGAGGAGGATGCGACCAGCAGTAAAAGGTTGCAACCAGTAGAAAAACGCAAGTGAGGAGAGAAAAAGACTAAAAACGCAGGTAGGACAGCCTGCGAGAGAGAGAAAGATTAAAAACACAGGCATAACACCCTACAGGAGAGAGCAAAACTAAAAACGCAGGAAAAAACAGCAGCAGTAGTCAATATGCCGAAACCAGCTCCGAACAGTGTGTGATAGGCTGGAAACAGGTGCTAGACTATTGTAGACAGCAATGGCCAGCTTGGACAGTGATGTCCTCTGCGTCCGGGGTGTGCACAGCAAGCTGAAATACCTGAAATCTGCAAAAACGAGATCTTTTTTTTAATGGAGAGTGATCAGCAACAATCGCTCTGCTGTAAACAGTTGCAAACTACGGGTGGAAGGTTGGAAGTGAGTTGCTAGTGGGAGGAGGATGCGATCAGAGTAAGAGACTACAACCGGTCTTTGCCTTCACTGGAGTGGAGGATCTTCGCTGCTAGGTGAGCAGATCCAGCTCTGATACCATGTCAAAAGATGACGTACCAGCGAGACAATAGGGTTGGCGGGGAGGAACACGGAGTGAACTCGGCAAACATGGAGAAGAGAAGAGAAGAGAGAAGAAACTCTGATGAATGGAATGATGAAGTTCTGAATCATGGAGTGAATGTGATACAAGGGAACAAAGGTGTCGTAGCAGGTACCGCTTGTACCAACAAGATTTTTGTTAGTAGAGACGCGATACTCATTGAACATGCTGGTCTACAAAAATCATCCCAATTTGGAGTCTATGGACATGTATGACAATTTGTCGCCTTTATTTCAGCAAAGTGCACTTAATTTTGGTCAATTTCAGCAACAAAAATATCTCTCTAGAGAGAAATTTGAAGCCTTTCGCAAGGCTCTCGGCTTGATACCATTTGGGATTGATTTGCCTATTCCGTATATACATTCACATCATTCACTTGAGGGGAGTTTGTTACACTTATTGTGTTTCTCCTACATTCTGGTGTGAATGCTCCCTTATCTCATGAGTACTTTTTATCTTCTAATAGAAGAAGGATTTTTTCCCCATGTAAACACCCATCAATGGGTGTAGTACTTAGTACCATAGGAATTGTACTTTCATTCACATAGTGGATGTAACCTTCCAACACTCTCCTCTCTCCACTATGTGCATATGAGTGTGCGCATGTTGTTGAACCCTAACCTAACATTGTTTGCCCATCTGTCTCTGGATGGAAGGATGAGGAAAATTTGAGTTATATCTCCAAGGTCTTAAATCTCCTTCCACGTCACTCATGAAGCAACCACCCCAATCTAATACAATGGCTAATGGTAAGCTACACTCACTCTTTCAAGTCTACTTTCCAACTAAGTGTATTTGCTATTTTGTTTGTGAAGCATGGCTTATACTAGATCTCCTTGTCGAATTCCGCCAAAAAGTCTAGCTATCTTGCTTATTTGGAGAAGAACTTGGGTTGTAACTAGAAGTATTTGAGAGAGATGTTGCAGAGATGTGAAATTTTGAGATGCTCTATTCTTGCCGATAACATTTGATTAAGATATTAATCAAATGTGCAAGGTTGTTTAGCACATGTGTTGCACATGGCAATCATTTCATTGTGACAAGTCAAGGACCCCAAGGATGCAATGTGTGTCAAAGATAAAAGTTGTGATAAGTCATGCCAACTGGGTTTTGGTAGTCAATTGGTATTAGTTTCGACTCTAAGACAATTGTTTGGCCAATAAGTGTGAATAGTGACACTAGGGACTAGCATTAATCAATTAATTAAGCTAATCTAAGGGTCAAGAGAGGTTCGAGACCACTTCAGATTACAAATATCCTAGCCAAATTAATTATGGATTGGCACATTTAATTTTAGGCAGAGTCAAAAGTGCTGAAATTAATTTCATTATTTAATTTTGAAAAATAATTAAATGGCCGAATACTGCTGAGAAATGGATTTAGAATGCTGCCACTTTGCAAAAATGCCCATGCAAACTAAGAAAACGTTTTTGGAGGCTAGGTCTCAACCATTCAATTAGTTTACAGCCTAGGAGAGAGAGAGAGAGAGGAACTTGCTCGCCATTTTCTGATCAAGGAACTGTAATTTGTTGTAGAAGACAGCCATATGGGGGCCTAAGCAAGCAAAGGACAACAAGGAGATACCTTCTAGGAGCTAGTTGTTAGCAGTCATGTTTGTCATGCCTTGTCATCTCCTGCCTGTGAGCCTCAGTCTGAGTCAGACGAGGACATTCGGAGCTCTGACATGTCTGTCATGTGTTATAATGTGGGAGGCTAGTCACTCTCGACTGGCTGTCTTAGGATGTGTATTTCTTTTTGGCCTCTTTTAGTGGGCAGCCACTAGCTGCCCGGCCACTTTTTGGTCACTGTTGTGGGGCGCCCATTTTAGGGCATTTTTAGGGTTAGGGTTAGGGTTTGTCCTTTTGCCTATTTATAGGCAGCCCCCCTCCCCACTTGATCACTTGTCTTCTTGCAGATTCTGACACTCCTCCCACGTGGTGGTGCTGCCATCATCATCAGCCTGATCTGGTGCCCTCACTGACGCTGTGGGCTGCGTGCAGGGACTGATCAGTCTCCTTCCGCCTTCCCGTTTGTATTCAGCATTCATTTCAATCAGTGCAAATTTCTCTTCCTTATTTTCTGCTTTCTCCCTCTCTCTCCCTCCGTGTTCGTATTCCCTCTTCCGCAGCGCACTCTCACACGGTATCAGAGCCGAAGGAGAGCATACGGAGCTGAGATTTACGCGGGAGAACACCCAAATCTTTGCGTTTGCTATTGGCCTCATCCCCAACAGCCAAGGCAGCCCTTCCAGGAGGTCACAAATCCTTGCGTTTGCTGCAGGCGTCCCCCTCCACAGACTGCCACGTCATCAACCACCACTTCCTGCTTGGGTTTTCAGTCAGGGCGGCCACTCCTACAGCTGGGCGACATTCCTCTAGTCTGCGTTTTGCTGATCTAGCTGTCATTCCATCTCTAGGCGGCTCTTCTCCTGCTGGCGACCTACTCCCAGGCTGCGTTTTGGTGCTGGCGGCTTCTGTCTTGGTGATATTCATCAGACAACCTTGCGCTTTGCAGCTCCAAGTGCCTGTAGGCCTCCCCAGCCTGCGTTTTGGTGATTGGTGACCATACCGCTGGTCATTCTTCAGCGTCGGCAAAGTTTTCTTTGGTGTTTGGTGTTTTGCAGATTGGAAGATGTCTTCTCATCAATTTACGGGCTTTGATGACTCAAATGACAAGCTTTTGTCTCGACACCCATCTGAACGGAGGCGTGATTTCTATCACGAGGACCGTCGTCCGAAGTCTATTCCTCTTTCTCGTCCACCTTCTATTCATGTATCTCGGCGAGCCCCTTCCAGTGGGCCGAAGATGCAGCCTTTGGTACCCCCTGTATAGGTACCCGTACTTCCTCAGCTGCCCAAAGAGGACAAGTTGGATGGCTCCAACTTTTCTCTATGGTCCTGCAAGGTGGAGTGTATCTTAGAATCCTTCGATCTTCGGGAGCTTGTTTCTATTCCTATTCCCCGGCCTAAGGTGGATCCCGCAGATGGGACATCTATGGATCATGCAGCCTTATGGGATAGGCTCAATTCTAGAGCCAGATCTTTCCTCTTTCTGAGTTTGCCAGATCTGTCCTTGTTCATGTTCACAGGTTGAAGACTGCAGTAGACATGTGGAGAAAGCTCACGTCTCTCTATCAACAGAAGACGTTTGCCCACCGGATATCTCTCGAAAAGAAGTTGCAGATGCTCGCTATTGATGATCGTCCTTCTATGAAGGACCACATCAACAGATTACAAGATATGAGGGATGAGCTTGCATTCCTCAGTCGAACGATATCTTTTGAAGACATGGCTATGATTCTTTTGACTCGGCTGCCATCGCCTCGGTTTGATGTCTTCTACACAAGCCTTCTTACTTGGAGGACCCATGCCAAGCTTCTATGGGAGGAGCTATCCCCACTTGTCTTGGAGCATGACGAGCGACTCAGAGAGGTCAGTGCCAATGGATCCGACTCCACTAGAGCCTTTGTTGCAGGTTCGGGAGGACAGAAGAAGAAGAAGAAGGACAGTTCTTCAGGCTCTGACTCAGATTCAGAGAGACCGAAGTGTCCACACTGTGAGAAAGGGACACATCCCGATGAGAAATGCTGGAAGAAGTACCCTCACCTTCGTCCGGGAGCAAAGGGTGGATCTACATCAGAGCCTTCTTCAACCTCTACACCAGCTGTTACCCATGAGTCAGGGTTCCTTCATATCCATGCTTTGGAGGAGGATCCTTCTTCTGTGGCTGCAGTGTCTTCTGCGCAGCCTTGGTTAGTGGACAGTGGTGCTTCGAGTCATATGACTCCCCGAGGTGATTTGTTACAGGATCTCCGTCCATCAGAGGGTTCAATCACTGTTGGTGACATTTTATCGGTGCCTATTAGTGGTGTTGGCACATTGCCTTTGTTTACCGACCGACCTTCGAGCTCCTTTTCACAGGCCCTACATGTTCCGGATTTGGGCCTTCCCCTTCTCTCAGTTTATGGCCTTACGAGGCTTGGCACACAAGTGATCTTCACCAAACATGCTGTTGTTATTGAGGATTCTTTTACAGGAGCTGTCTTATCTACAGGTTGGCAGGAGAGCGGGCCCGCTTGTGCACCTTCTATTCCACAGGTTCCTTCCCATCCCCCACCTTTTCCTCCGGTAGTTCCCTCGTACCCCCCATCCCTTTCAGAGGGGGATGATCTCGGTGATGCGGCTGTGGATTCCCTGGCCCCTAGTGTTTTAGAGGGGGATATCCAGGATCGTGAGGAGCTCCTTCAGCGGCAGTCTACATCGACGGACTTCATCGACATTGGCATTCCTCTTGCCACCCCAAGATCTATTTCTTCTTCGGCCTTCAGCCACATCCAGGATCTGAGAGGGGGTATTAGCAGTCATGTTTGTCATGCCTTGTCATCTCCTGTCTGTGAGCCTCAGTCTGAGTCAGACGAGAACATTAGGAGCTCTAACATGTCTGACATGTGTTATGATGGGGGAGGCTAGTCACTCTCGACTGGCTATCTTAGGATGTGTATTTCTTTTTGGCCTCTTTTAGTGGGCAGCCACTGGCTGCCTGGCCACTTTTTGGTCACTGTTGTGGGGTGCCCATTTTAGGGCATTTTTAGGGTTAGGGTTAGGGCTTGTCCTTTTGCCTATTTATAGGCAGCCCCCCTCCCCACTTGATCACTTGTCTTCTTGCAGATTCCGACACTCCTCCCACGTGGTGGTGTTGCCATCATCATCAACCTGATCTGGTGCCCTCACTGACGCTGTGGGCTGCGTGCAGGGACTGATTAGTCTCCTTCCGCCTTCCCGTTTGTATTCAGCATTCATTTCAGTCAGTGCAGATTTCTCTTCCTTATTTTCTGCTTTCTCCCTCTCTCTCCCTCTGTGTTCGTATTCCCTCTTCCGCAACGCACTCTCACATGGTATCAGAGCCGAAGGAGAGTACACGGAGCTGAGATTTACGCAGGAGAACACCCAAATCTTTGCGTTTGCTGCTGGCCTCATCCCCAACAGCCAAGGCAGCCCTTCCAGGAGGTCACAAATCCTTGCGTTTGCTGCAGGCACCCCCCTCCACAGACTGCCACATCATCAACCACCACTTCCTACTTGCGTTTTCAGTCAGGGCGGCCACTCCTACAGCTGGGCGACATTCCTCTAGTCTGCGTTTTGCTGATCTAGCTGTCCTTCCATCTCTAGGCAGCTCTTCTCCTGCTGGCGACCTACTCCCAGGCTGCGTTTTGGTGCTGGCGGCTTCTGTCTTGGTGATATTCATCAAACAACCTTGCGTTTTGCAGCTCCAAGTGTCTGTAGGCCTCCCCAGCCTGCGTTTTGGTGATTGGTGACCATACTGCTGGTCATTCTTTGGCATCGGCAAAGTTTTCTTTGGTGTTTGGTGTTTTGCAGATTGGAAGATGTCTTCTCATCAGTTTACGGGCTTTGATGACTCAGATGACGAGCTTTTGTCTCGACACTCATCTAAACGGAGGCGTGATTTCTATCACGAGGACCGTCGTCCGGAGTCTATTCCTCTTTCCCGTCCCCCTTCTATTCATGTATCTCGGCGAGCCCCTTCCAGTGGGCCGAAGATGCAGCCTTTGGTACCCCCTGTACAGGTACCCGTACTTCCTCAGCTGCCCAAAGAGGACCAGTTGGATGGCTCCAACTTTTCTCTATGGTCCTGCAAGGTGGAGTGTATCTTAGACTCCTTCGATCTTTGGGAGCTTGTTTCTATTCCTAATCCCCGGCCTAAGGTGGATCCCGCAGATGGGACATCTATGGATCATGCAGCCTTATGGGATCGGCTCAATTCTAGAGCCAGATCTTTCCTCTTTCTGAGTTTGCCGGATTCTGTCCTTGTTCATGTTCACAGGTTGAAGACTGCAGCAGATGTGTGGAGAAAGCTCACCTCTCTCTATCAACAGAAGACGTTTGCCCGCCGGATATCTCTCGAAAAGAAGTTGCGGATGCTCGCTATTGATGATAGTCCTTCCATGAAGGACCACATCAACAACAGATTATAGGATATGAGGGATGAGCTTGCATCCCTCAGTCAGACGATATCTTCTGAAGACATGGCTATGATTCTCTTGACTCGGCTACCATCGCCTCGGTTTGATGTCTTCTACACAAGCCTTCTTACTTGGAGGACCCATACCAAGCTTCTATGGGAGGAGCTATCCCCACTTGTCTTGGAGCATGACAAGCGACTCAGAGAGGTCAGTGCTAGTGGATCCGACTCCACTAGAGCCTTTGTTGCAGGTTCAGGAGGACAGAAGAAGAAGAAGAAGGATAGTTCTTCAGGCTCTGACTCAGATTCAGAGAGACCGAAGTGCCCACACTGTGAGAAAGGGACGCATCCCGAGGAGAAATGCTGGAAGAAGTACCCTCACCTTCGTCCAGGAGCGAAGGGTGGATCTACATCAGAGCCTTTTTCTACCTCTACACCAGCTGTTACCCATGAGTCAGGGTTCCTTCATATCCATGCTTTGGAGGAGGATCCTTCTTCCGTGGCTGCAGTGTCTTCTGCACAGCCTTGGTTAGTGGACAGTGGTGCTTCGAGTCATACGACTCTCCGAGGTGATTTGTTAAAGAATCTCCGTCCATCAGAGGGTTCAGTCTCAGTGTTGGTGACATTTTATCGGTGCCTATTAGTGGTGTTGGCACATTGCCTTTGTTTACCGACCGACCTTCGAGCTCCTTTTCACAGGCCCTACATGTTCCGGATTTGGGCCTTCCCCTCCTCTCAATTTATGGCCTTACGAGGCTTGGCACACGAGTGATCTTCACCGAACATGCTGTTGTTATTGAGGATTCTTTTACAGGAGCTGTCTTATCTACAGGTTGGCAGGAGAGCGGGCCCACTTGTGCACCTTCTATTCCACAGGTTCCTTCCCATCCCCCACCTTCTCCTTCGGTGGTTCCCTCGTACCCCCCATCCCTTTCAGAGGGGGACGATCTCGGTGATGCGGCTGTGGATTCCCTGGCCCCTAGTGTTTTAGAGGGGGATTCCCAGGATCGTGAGGAGCTCCTTCAGCGGCAGTCTACATCGACGGACTTCATCGACATTGGCATTCCTCTTGCCACCCCAAGATCTATTTCTTCTTCGGCCTTCAGCCACATCCAGGATCTGAGAGGGGATATTAGCAGTCATGTTTGTCATGCCTTGTCATCTCCTGCCTGTGAGCCTCAGTCTGAGTCAGACGAGGACATTAGGAGCTCTGACATGTCTACCACCTTAGACACTACATCTCCTACTGACAAGCGCCATTGAGGGCCGCATCACAATAGATAGAGCTACATTATTACGCAAAGCACGACACCCTAGAGTACCTGCTCGGCAACGTAGGCATGCTCATATGCAACACATTCGCGTCATGATTGCTCATTACAGACGAAGATTACCACGATGACTCAATGGGAGATAGCTTGCAAAGTCTTGGTGGATTCCATACACTGAGAGGGAGATACTCTATACTCTCTTCAGTTTTTCAATTTTCCATATTTTTCATTTTCCATTTCAATTTATCATGTAGACCTAGACATAATTCTATTTTCTTCTCTGATGAGAGATGATGATACCAGTTGTATTAGTTATGGTCTCGTAGGCCATTCTAGCCTTCTAGAGACATTAATAGATCTCTCTCTCTCTCTCTCTCTCTCTCTCTCTCTCTCTCTCTCTCTCTCTCTCTCTCTCTCTCTCTCTCTCTCTCTCCCCCAAATTTTCATCTTGCAAATTGATCAAGTTGGTTAGTTTAAAGAATTGTCATTCTCACATTCTTCCCTGGGTTTACAAATACATAAGTTATCTCATCACTCCTTGGACGGCCCTATGGTCTTCGCAAAGAATAAGGATCATTAGCCAAAAAGCATGTCTCCTAAGATACGAGTGAAGAGACAGCAAGGCTTGCAGTGGAGACAACTAAGTGCGTATGACAAACACTAGCAATGAATGAACCCAAGATGATGAATGAAATATAATGATAAAGCAATGCCCTTAGGCATCTATGCCTCTAGGGCCGGGGATGAGGAGAGCCAAGGAGTCGGTATCACCAAAGTGGCTCAAGGTGACCATACTAATCCTAAACCTCAAGAGTAAGGATAGGTGGTTAAGGAAGGAATAGAGAACAAGATGATTGCATTGTTTGGCTGATAAATGGCAGCAGCGCCTTAATAGGATCTTCCAAGAAGTAGGCAGCAGCTTTCAAAGGAAGGGCTGCAACCTGCAGGCATAGTGAGAGGTATTCGAACGGAGAGAGAGTCTCCAAGTTCCAAGGACACAAGGTCATCAACAAGGAATTGAATTCATGCACAACCTAGATTTCCCACAAAGCATGATCACTAATCAAGGAGAAAGAGATGAATACCTCACTTATGTTAAGCATGCCCTACATCTTGTGCTTTTAGATTGGAAGCTCAAGAATGCTAATGGCACCCTACAAATGTGGAAAATTACACCCAGACCAGTTGTGGTAATATAGCCCACTCTAGTCAAGCTATTGATGAGGATGAAGAAGAGGCGTATAGGTTTCAACTGTGGTTGCCTTGTGGAGATGGCCAGTGGCATTGGAGTCGTGATTGCATGGAGGGTGATCCAACGATCAAAAAAATAAGGGTCATCAAAGCTTGAAGAGCCTTCTAGAAAACAAAATGCAACAACACAATTTCGTGGTAATCCACACCTTTAACTTTAGTGGCTCAACATGGACCTTGCCAAAAGAAGCTTGATAGATATTAGCCCTAGCATGATCTTGTCTAAACACCACACAAAAGAGTTGGGATGCCCTAGCATCAAGATTGTGAAGCATCTTATTGTGAAACTGATCTAAGGATACTTATCTCTCAGATATAAAGCTATATATCTTTTGAGGTAAGACATGCAGCTCAAGTTCCTTCTTGAAGATAGGAAAAAGGGGGGCAGTTGAGCCTTGCTAACAGCACTTAATAGAGAGGAGAGAGACCCACATGCAAATGAATAGCTCAAAACATGTACACAGTGCAAGCAAAGGTTGAAATCATGAAGCAAGCTAAATCAAAGTTCAAATATCATGCTAGTCTCCTTCACGACTCAACTTGAAGATGGGGTTGTAGACTCTTTATTCATATGCCACAACCCAGGCACTGTTGAGAGGGAGTGAGATACTTGAAAGGATTGTTAGCACAATTACTCTACATCTTTTACAAGATGGAAGAAGTAGCTAGAAAACAATATATTAGATAGAGATAAAATACTTTCAGACCTGTTTTTGAGCCATTGAGATTCACTAGGGTCCTTCAAAGGAATTTACTGAGATATCTGGTCTGCCATGTTATGATTAGGGATGGTTGCTAAGACACCCGTTTGCTAGTTGCAACAACTCAAGTCCAATTAAACTGATGAACTCAATTAGAGAAGTCCTCTTCAACAAACTAGCTAAAACTTCTCAAGAAAGTTCGTAATGGTTGTTCATTTCAATAGTCCACAAAAGAAGGCGAGTGTCACAATTGTTTGAAAAGTGTCTTCACTTAAAGTCAAATAACAAAGTTTAACACTTCAATATTCAAGTACAATATGATAAATATGAATTCTCTTCCATTATACAAATTCACAGAATCTTTGTGCTGAACCTCTCTGCGAAAATAAACGCGTGCTTGAAGACACCCCCATTCCTCAACTATTATCACAACTCCATGTTCAGACAGCTCACAAATTGCATCCTGTCACAATAGCACCCCAAACATAGAATATGAATACAAGGCTTCATCAAAAATCAGGATTACTGAGCAAACTTCTATACACAATAGCAAAAATTAACCACAAGAGGATCAATAGTATTAAAAAGTTCAAAGATTTTTGCTCCAAGCCCCTAAATTTTAGACCCTCAAATCACACCAGAACTTATGTTTGGATATTGATCTGATAAAGTGCATTTGATGAATGTGCATCTGTGTACTTCTAAATGTGCATAACTACCTCAATCCAATTCAAAATCAACATGTTTGGCTTTTTTTGAACTGCATCATGTTCAAAAGTGTTTTCAGCTTAGCTTCCTTTTTGTTCCCCACAACCTTTTCAATCCAGCCAGCTTGTACCCAGTCATCTCAGCCCTAGACAATTCCACAATTTCCCTGGGAATTTTCACAATTTCCAGAAAGCTGTGTTTTAATATCCCCCCACTTCATTTCTGAAGATGAGAGAGGAAAATACTTAAGAGAATGTAAGCAACAAAGAGGAAGAAAGAAAGACAAAAGATATACTCATTAGCAGGAAAAAAGGGACAAAGGTGACCTATTCTTGACAAAGATATATCCCAAGGACCATTTAAACGTAAGGGTACTGAAACAATGGTCAAGCATCCAACATCAGGGCACCATTATCTTCTTGTGTCCAAGATGAGGAGGCAAAGGAAGCCTCTAAAAAGAACCCTTTGAGTCATTTGTGGGAAGCACTTCTCACTCTTGCTCTTGGCTCTTAGATAGCTCTGCATGCATTTGATGGAACATAGGCAAGTGGTATGAGAAGCTAGCTCTTGGGGCTTGGAAGCTGAGGCAAAATCTCTGAGCTTGCAGGTAAGTCGTGTTGAGATTCATCCTATTCGGGGTGTGTTATGGCCCCACCTTTTGGTTGTTTTCCCTGGTCAACCAGCATTTAGGCTTTGAACATATCTCACATTTGCCAGCATCAATTGTTGGTTTCCACCTATGTATAGGCTCTGCCCTATACAACTCAGTTTTCACCTTTCAGTTTCAAATTCGCACACTTAACCCTATCCACACTATTGAAGGCTGAAGCTTATTCATAAAGTGGAAGATTGTTGTTTGTGGTAGTGTTGCAGACTAGATGTGTTTCTTGTGACAAAGTTTTCACAACTCATCATCCTATAAGTTTGAATAATTTGGCCAAAGAAACAAGAAAGTAATGTTTAAAGCAAAGCCATTGTCATAAAACCTCTATGGTTTGGTCATAAAACCTCTATGGTTTGGCCAATTATTTTCTAGGTGGCCAAAGAAAAAGGGCTAAACGAGGTGTTACCATTGTGATAATTTGGATAATTACAAGTTCTAATTAAAACAGATTGGAAATTTAAGCCTCAAGGCCTTGTTTTATCATAGCCAATAGGGGTAGCACTGAAGCGTCTTGTGTTAGTATTTTATGCTGGTCATCCCCTAGTTGTGAGCTCCGTCAGAGTCTAACAAAGACAGTAGAGCTCTGACAACCATATTTCACTATCCAGCCTTGCATTTCAATTTGTGGGTTCACACTGTCAATCAGTGATCCAGTTCGCCGCATTTCAGTTTTGTGCCATTTATGGGCTGCATCCACACTGGTAGGGGCAGGTGGCAGCATTTCAATCTGTTCCACTGCATTAAATGCATCTCCCAAGGCTGGTCAACCAGTTTTAGGCTGTGGACTGCCTATTTACAGCTTGCCCCCTTGCTGGTCATTCTCATCATTACAATTGCTGCCAGCACTCTCTCTCCCTGCAGCCTGCATTCTCTGCTGTCCATCAGCCTGATCAAGTGCCCTCACTGACGCCTTGAGCTGCATATAGGGACTGATCAATCCTCTTTGGATTCAGCATTTATTTGTATATCATTGCAATTCATTCCTTCCATTCTCTATGTTCATTTCAATCTCTCTCTTCCCTTCTATGTGTTTGTGTCTCTCTTCTATTGCGCACTCTCATATGGTATCATTGCCAAAGGAGAGGACTCGGAACATCTACAAAGAGGAGACATTCTTGGAGTACAAACCCTAGGCACATTCCAACTTCTATGACTGGCAGCCATTTACTGAAAAGCAAACTCCTTTCAAGATTCGAGGGGTTCAAGCCGACTATGGACGAGAGTTTTGTTCCAAAGCATTTGTCAAGTTTTGCAATGAGCACAAGATCAAGATGGAGTATTACCATTCGACACATGGGGGAGCAAGCAAATCAAACCATGCTAGAGATGGTCCATTCAATGCTTGAGTATTGAGGACTTCCTCACACCCTTTGGGGGAAGGTAGTTTCCACCACAGTTCATATCCACAATGGGTATCCAATAGCAACTTTGAAGGACATGACTCCATTCCAAGCTTTCTTTGGCAAGAAGCCTTCTATCTCCCAATTCTGCCTCTTTGTATGTCCATGCAGACAAGCGTACCAAGGTAAGCTCAACACCAAGTCAAAGAAACTCATCTTCGTTGGTTAGAGCGAAGTGACCAAATATATAGGTTCTGCAACCCCAAGAAACGTAAGATTCTGATTACCTGGAATATGATGCTTCTACATTCAATGGATATTCTTCGACGACTACTCCACCGCCACAGTTGGCTCCACCATTACATTCCAAGGTACCTCTTGGCACCATTTCTTCATCTTCGAGGAGGAGGATGACTCCTCCTCCTCCTCCTTTGTCTCCCCCACCTTTGATAGCTCCTTCTTCTCTAAGTATTCCTACTCCATTATCATCCCCTCTAGTTTCTTCAAGGGATACTAAACCACCAAAGGGGGAGCCTTCTTTCTCTAAATGGGGGGAACCACCTTTACTCAATGAGGGGGAGTCCCTCTCCCATTACAGGTTCCGAAGGCTCCTAGGTCCTAGGTCTCTTTCGCAAAAAGCTCAGCCTATTGTTACCGGTGGTTCAAGCAATTTATACAAGATTTGGGATTTACTATGGTAGGAGTCTGGCATGACCAATTTGAGCATCCTCCACTTCTTCCTTGGATTAGAGATCTATCAAATAGCACAATATATCTTTATTTCTCAGCATTGGACCCACATTTGGCTAATTATTGCAGTCTATGAAGGGCTGACCAGCATGTTCAATAAATACATCATCTTGTTAGCAATCATATGTGTCATATACCGTCATCTGAGATTTCTTCCTTGTGAACCTCAATCTCAGTCAAATGAGGACATCAAGAGCTTTTACATTGTGGTTGCATATTATTTTATGTGTTTTGGACACTTTACATGGAGGTTGCATCAGTGCAATTGGTTTTTGGCACTATGACCACTTTAAGCAATTGAGCAAGCTGTCGTAGGCACCCACAGTTTGGGCCTAGCCACTTGTAGTTGTGGCCTCGATTTGCCTATTGATAGGCAGCCTGCCAACCCACTCCATTTATCCATTATGATCATCAGATCAACCAGCCCTCCTCATTCTTCTCTCATCCCCCTGCTACCATCTAGCACCCACGCTGACACTCAGTGCTACATGTTGGGGCTCATTGCAGCCTTGTATCTTTCAGCCATCAGTCAGTTTATTACATTTCATTCAATCTCCTTCTTCTCTATTCACTCCATGTTCACTTACCTTTCCATTCACCTTGGTGGGAGCCAAAGGCGACAAAGAGGAGCAGCTGTCTGCATTGCAACCAGCTGGGTGCCATTTCCAGGGGCTGCACTACATACATTTCAGCTTTTCCAGACCTTGCATTTTGCAGGTACAGCCCATCCTCCAGCCTGTGTTTTGTGTAGCTTACCCTCCTGCATTTTGGTAGATCGACTTCTGTAGCAGCCAAGCAACCATCCATCCTTGCAGGGTGGAGTTATCTCTCTGCTGGGAAGCACTTTTTCAGTGCTGACATCATCACGAGCAGACTGAACATTGTGTTGTCTGCAGGACCTGCTCTGTTTCAGGCATATTTGGCAGTTTTCAGATTGCCACGGGCTGCATTTACAAGAAGGCTGCAGTCCCTTGTCAGCTAAGTTTGCAGTCCAGCTGACAGCCCAGCATCATGTCACCCTTCCTGCCTCAGGTACTCCCCATACCAATTTGTGCTGTTGCATCTTGCCTCTATTGCCTGACTGTCCATCTTTGAGCTCCATCTCGAAAGTCCTACTATTCTAGACTTGGGCTTCTATCTCCTCTCCATTCATGGCCTTTCAAGACTCGATATTCCGGTTGTCTTCATCAAGCAGGCCTATTGAGCTAAAACACGCTTTACAACTAATTAGCATTTTTAAACAAAAAATGCAAATTTGGTGCACGGTTCGAGAGAGTTTCAGAGGTCCCCCAAAACCATAATTTTTGGGGCACCCTTTAACATCTATAAATAGACAAGCTAGCATTATCTCTTCCATGCAAGTTTCTCACCCTTGTGTGCAGATCTCAGTCATAAGTCTCCCACCACGTGGTGGTCCAACCTTCGCAATTGCTAACATCACCTTGTCTGCTCCTCTAATGCAGCGTCCTACTGTTGTATTTTATTGTCACATTTTACTGCAGCATTCTACTACTGCAAGATTTTACTGCCACATTTTACTGCAGCATTCTACTGCTACATTTTGCTACTTCGCCCACATCATCAGGCATCATCCTCTACAATCGCCTTAGTCTCCTCACACTCTGGTGATTAGCGTTTGGCGTTTCTCTCACTCCATCACTCCGATTGGTGGTCGCAGCACTTGGGATCCGTCTCTAGTGGAGGTCACTCTCCAACACTCCATTGCTTTGCCCTTGGGCATTCTATACACTCTTACATTCATTTACAGTTTCATTCACTTCAGAGTTTCTTCTCTCTATGTTTGTCTTTGTGTTTGAGTTTTGAATTTTGCATTTGGGGTTTGAGTTTTGGTTGTCTTTGTTTAAGTCTTTGTGTTTCAGCCTTGGTAATACACATTGTGTTTCTCAGTGCAAATCCTAGCATATCTTCACATGATATCAAAGCCAGTGCTCTTCTAAAGAGCATCCTGCGGTGATTGTGGAGGCCAGTCTTTGTGCGAGACTCACACACGACTCAATTCTGACTCATAATGTCTCAGGCACCTTCTTCTTTAGATCCCATGACACCCTATCAAGCTTCTCCATCATTGGAGGCTTTGAGAAGGCATTATGGTCACCTTTACCATCTTCTTCTTCTCGTTTTGGTTATCTTACAGATGAAGAGTTTGAGGAGTACTTACACATCACGTACAGTTTGGTTTACACTCCTCCAATGAGTGCTATTACTCCGTCTAAACCGATTGGTGAGATTGGCCATCTCTCTGATCTTGGAGGGATTATGACATTCAGCACATCTGGCGATCCATCTCCCTTATCTCTGCCAAGCCTTGTGTCAGGTTCGTATAACCCTTTTGAGTCGTATAAGCCAAAATCCTCTCCTATTTCTTCTTTTGTTGTGTAGGATCCAAATGATTTTCAATATGTCAACTTTAATGGAGGAGCTTCTCGAAGGAGATACCCTTCATCAAGTATATCTCTACCATGAGCAAGTAAACCAAAATTTTCAACTCCCTCCCATCCCACCACTATCTTCTCCACATTCTAATCTACTCGCATCTTCATTCCAAAATCTTGGATTACATTCCACTTCCACTCAAAGCATACTAGGAGTTGGATCTTCAATCTCCGCTCCCAACACTTTTTCTTTCTCCATCCCATCATCTACCTACCCTCCTGTTAGCAGATCAGATCCTGCGCAGTCGGACTGTGCAGTCGGACTGCCACGTGGCAGTCCGACCTGGCACAGTACAATCGGTAAGTCGACAGGCCTATTTTTGGCGCCTGTTTCCTGGCTATTTATAGCCAAGATTTCTGCAGTCTGGTGACACTTTTCTACTCGCAGTTTACAGACTGGTGGCTCGCGCAGATTCCGCCTCTGTTCACAGATTTCTGACAGGAGACAGTGCAGACTGCAGCGGACTTCGAGGTGAACAGCAGGTTGCATCGTCGAGGTGGAGACACACAGTCCAGCGCACTGCGCCCATGTACATATCTGCATATCTTTGTATACAGCACACTTTATACAGCAGATCTTCATCTTCCAATGTCTCTTTCTCTCTCTTCTCTCTGCGTTCTCTCTCTCTCAGTCCTACGCTTCCGTACCGCTGCACTCTCACATGGTATCAGAGCAGTGTAGAAGGGCTGACTGAGTGCAGAACCAACCTGAAGAGGAGTTTCTATCGCGACACAAGGCTGTGTTTTCAGCGTTTGAGAGCAGGCAGGAGGGCTGCACAGTCAGAGGGGGCTGCTTTTGCGTTTGTGAAGGCATTATAGGTGAAGATGTCTACCGAGATTGGCTTGGAGTTCCAGGCGATTATGGACCGGAAGGTGCCTGTCTTACCGGCTCTTCCCGCAGATCAGAAGCTCGATGGCGACAACTACCGCATCTGGCGTGTGATGATGTTGGCCATCCTTGAGTCCTACGATTTGGCGGAGCTTGTACAGGAGGAGATCGACCGGCCCTCGGTGCGAGATGAGTCCAAACTCTCTTCCGATGCTCGTGCAGAGCTGGCCAAGGCACAGTCTCACTGGGACAAACTGAATGCCAGGATTCGTTCCTTTCTTTTTCTGTCTTGTACTACAGCCGTAATAGCTCACATCGAGCACTTGACGGTGGCTCGGGAGATATGGCTGGAGCTTGATCAGATGTATAACCGGATGACCCTTATGAAGCGGGTTTCTTTGGAGGTTCAGATGCCGACCTTGTCCGTGAACAAGTCTTCCTCGTTGCGGGAGCACATCAACAAGCTTAGACAGCTTCAGATGCAGGTTCAAAATGCGGGGAAGCCGATTTTCTCCGAAGACATGGCGATCGCACTCTTGTCCCAGTTGCCGCCACGATTCGGTGCTTTCTACTCCGCCCTTATTGCTTCGGGGCGAGAGTCTACACTTCGGTGGGAAGAGTTGGTTCCTATGGTCTTGGACCAAGAGGAACAACTAAAGGGACAAAATGCTTCCAAGACAGAGGCACTGACAGGTCAAGCCTCTCAGAAGAAGGGGAAGGACCAAAAGAAGAAGGGGGATAACAAGTCAAAGAAGGACAAGGACAAGGACAAAGAATCCACATGCCATATTTGTGGAAAGACTGGCCATTGGAAGAAAGATTGCCCTGACAAAGACAAGAAGGACACCAACAAGAAGGACACGAAGGATTCTGGAGCGGTGGCTGCACCCTCATCAACTGCATTTCTTCATCTAGCTGTCATTGAGGGCTCTACACCGAATGCTTCTGATGCTGCGATGACAGCTCCCTAGGCTCGAGAGTGGATCGTTGACAGTAGTGCCTCCCGGCACATGACTCCTTCATCAAATGGTGTTGCCCAGTTGCGACCCTCGCGTGGGCAGATTCTCATTGCAGATAGCTCTTCAGTGTCTATTGCAGGACGGGGTGCGATGCAACTTATTCCAGATGGACGTGGTGGTACCCATACCTCAGAGATCTTGCATGTACCAGGTTTAGGATATCATCTACTATCAGTTCATAAGATTTGTTCCCTTGGACTTTTGGTGGAGTTTAACAGTGATTCGGTGCGAGTCCTTGATCGTGGGTCTAGGAGAGTTCTCTCATCTGGATATGAGGAGAACGACATCTATAAATTGAAGTCTTCCACCGCCCTCTCTACTCTTCTTCTTACCTCTCAGACACAATCAGAGCTATGGCATGCTCGGTTTGGTCACCTGAACTATGATTATCTTCGGAGGGCGTCACGTGGACAACTTGTTCGAGGGTTGCCGGATATAGTGGTGAGCCAACAGCGATGCGTCTCCTGCATTCGTGGGAAGCAGCATAGGGATGCCATTCCCCACAAAGCTTCGTGGCGGTCTACTTCACCGATGGAGCTTGTATCTACGGATCTTTGTGGCCCTTTGAGGAACGAGTCCTTACGAGGGAGCTTGTACTTCATGTTGATCGTAGATGACTACAGCAGGATGACATGGGCCTATTTCATGGCATTGAAGTCAGAAGCTTTCTCCCACTTCAAGGATTGGCTTCTCTTTGAGGAGAACCGATCAGGCCGGAGATTGAAGACCTTACGATCCGACAAGGGTGGTGAATTTGTTTCTAATGAGTTTGCTCGTTTTTGTGCAGATAAAGGTATTCACCAGGAGTTTGCTAATACCAACACTTCTTAAGAAAATGGCATTCTTGAACGGAAAAACCGCAGTGTGATCGAGATGGCGCGCACCATGATGGAGCACCGACAGACACCTCAGTTTGTGTGGGCCGAGGCTGTGGCTACTGCAGTCCACATCCTTAATCGATCCCCCACTTCGGCCGTTGATGGGATGACACCTTTTGAGGCTTACTTTGGGACTAAGCCCGATGTTTCTTATTTTAGGGTCTTTGGGTGTGATGCCTATGTTCACATTCCCAAGGCTCATCGTGATAAATTTGAAGCAGCTTCCCGAAAGTCAGGTTTTTGTTGGCTACAGCTCCCAGTCCCAAGGCTATCGTTTGTATAATCCCGTAAAGCGGGATGTGTACACCAGTCGAGATGTGCGGTTCATGGAGATTCCAGCCATAGCAGCGGGGTGAGGAGCATCCCGTTCTTGGAGATCCAGGGGAGAGTTGGGCTCCCGCGACAGTTCCTTTGGAGCCCGCGTCTTTTGATTCCGATTCTGTTTCTGATACAGAGTCTACTGTTCCATCGGTCACCCCCGAGGAGTTACCACCGGTGGATATCCCAAAGTCCTCAGCTGATGGAGAGAGACGAGGCGCGGTCCGGCCTCCTCCTCGTTGGGCCCGTGACACACTCCGTGATTCAGGGATCGAGGGGGTCCCTGAGGAGTGGGGACCGAAAGGATGGTCCGCGCCATTCACGAAGACACCAGGTACATTCTACGGAGCTTGTTTGCTCTAACTATTGTTTGATGACCCGTGTTATGCAGGATCGAGAGCCCACCTCCGTGAAGGAGGCTTTACAGTCCACACCATGGAAGAAAGCTATGGAAGCCGAGTTGGAGGCTATTGAGAGGAATGGCACTTGGTCACTCGTGCCATTCCCCCCGCATAAGAAGGTGATTGGCGTCAAATGGGTCTTCAAGACCAAGTACCTTAGCGATGGTTCTTTGGACAAGCACAAGGCTCACCTTGTTGCTAAAGGTTTTGCACAGCACCCAAGGATTGATTGTCATGATACTTTTGCCCCCACTGCTCGTATGGCGACTATTCGAGCTGTTCTTGCCTTGGCTGGCCATAGGAGATGGCCTGTCTACCAGTTGGATGTAAAGTCGGCCTTCCTCAATGGTGATTTGAAGGAGGAGATCTATGTCGAGCAGCCTCCTGGCTTTGGATCTTCAGATGGGAAAGTCTACAGGTTGAAGAAGGCCTTGTATGGCCTCAAGCAGGCTCCGCGTGCATGGAACGAAAAGATCGATTCGTTCCTTCAATCACAGTTGGGATATCGGCGTTCTAAGGCCGATCCGCAACTTTATGTTCACACTTCCGAGGATGGTTGTGTGCTTTTTGTGTTGTATGTTGAGGATTTGATTGTAACAGATGATCATGCACAGAAGGTCCAAGAGACGAAGGCAGCTTTACATTGGACGTTCGAGATGACGGACTTGGGTCTACTCCATTTCTTTTCGGGCCATGAGATTTATCAGTCTCACAAGGGGATCTTCATCTCTCAGCAGAGATATGTACAGGAGCTCTTGGTTTCTTTTGCGATGGAGGATTGTCGGACCCTTTCTACTCCTATGGATCCGAACTGGAAGGCCACTTCCCATTCAGCTTCTCCCATGGCGGATGCTTCCCGCTATCGTCAGTTGATTGGATCATTGATTTGGCTCCTCAACACTCGTGTTGATCTTTGTTTTGCTGTTGGGCTCTTGGCAGGCTTTATGAGTGAACCTCAGACGGTGCATTGGCAGGCTGCTCAGAGGATACTTCGGTATTTGAGGGGGACGTCTGATTTAGGGATTCATTATCCCGTAGGCACAGCTGGTTCAGATCTTGTTCTTGCAGGTTGGAGCGACTCGGATTGGGCCGGTGATGTGGACCACAGGCGGTCTACTACAGGTTACTATTTTACCTTGGGTGCAAGTGTTGTCTCATGGAGTAGCAAGAAGCAGCCCACGGTAGCTCTTTCGTCTACTGAGGCGGAGTATCGGGCCGCGTCTTCCACCATGTGTGAGGCTGTGTGGCTTCGGAGATTGTTGGAGGAGCTTAGCTGCCCCCAAACTCGTCCTACTTTGCTGCAATGCAACAATGAGGGTTGCATTGCCTTGGCACGAAATCCTGTTTTCCATACCCGGACGAAGCACATTGAGATCCAATACCACTTCATCAAAGAGAAGCTTTTGGATGAGACCATCACTATGGAGTACTGCAAGACAGAGGACAATCTTGCAGATTTGTTTACCAAGGCCCTTCCCCAAGCTCTACTTCGGAGACATTCCAGATCCCTCAGGCTTCTGCCCCGCCTAGGCTCTGAGAGGGGGTGTAGCAGATCAGATCCTACACGGTCGAGCTATGCAGTCACACTGCCACATGGCAGTCCGACCTGGCATAGTACAATCGGCATGCAGCCGACAGGCCTATTTTTGGCGCCTGTTTCCTGGCTATTTATAGCCGAGATTTCTGCAGTCTGGTGACACTTTTCTGCTCGCAGTTTACAGACTGGTGGCTCGTGCAGATTCCGTCTCTGTTCGCAGATTTCTGACAGGAGACAGTACAGACTGCAGCGGACTTCGAGATGAACAGCAGGTTGCATCGTCGAGGTGGAGACACGCAGTCCAGCGCACTGCGCCCGTGTACATATCTGCATATCTTTGTATACAGCACACTTTATACAACAAATCTTCATCTTCCATTATCTCTTTCTCTCTCTTCTCTCTGCGTTCTCTCTCTCTCAGTCCTACGCTTCCGCACCGCTGCACTCTGACACCTCCACCTCTTAGTGCATCATTAGGGGAAATGACACCCTTTAACACTATATCTTCCACCTACTCCCAATTTACCACATCCTTTTACTTTGGAATGGCTATGATAGGCATCCCCATCACTACCCCTTGAACACTCGCAAACTCCCCACACGACCTTTCAGACACAAGGATATCCATCCCTTGCTTATGGACAGTCGTCACACATCCCTTGGATCGCTCTTGCATAGGAATTTCATCTTTTGCTCCCCATGTTCCTATCCCTCTACCTTGGGCTCCTCATGCAATTACCATGCCCATACCCACTCAACCCTTGCTCACAGTTGGATCTGCTATACGCACTTCTTGTATGTATAGTGGGTACTCTGGTATTCCTTCCAAAGTATACTCCACTCCTCCACCCTACCCCCATTAGACACCTCCATCTCCTAGCACTACCACTGCTATTGCAATGGCCAAGAATGCCTTCACAGATAAGACTCGTTTTAACGGGTAACTTCATGCAACAAGTGCTTGAATCTCAAGGACTTTGGGACCTCGTCGTTGGTACCGAGCCTCAAATCCTCAATTAGCTCACCCTGATCACATCCGTCAATGGAGAACCCACAATGCCATAGCCAATGTTAAGTTTGTGAGAGCAAGAAGAGCTCGAGGACAGCAAGGATTGATCACAATCTGATCTCCACGATCTGCTGAGAGTGCCTATAAATGAATGAGAGTGTGCTAAAAGACTAGCTATACATAGCCTAGAAAATAACAATATCCAGCATCAGGTCGACTGTATTAAATGCAGCCGACTACATTAAAAAATGCCAAAAACTGTATAACTGCACAGTCCTCTGGTTCGACTGCACAGTCCTCTGCCACATGGCATCTATGACAGTATCTACCACCACACGTGTAACTGCTAACTTGGCAAAAATGATGACGTGGCACCCTGATGCTGACGTGGCACTCAAATTGACCCTGAACTGCTCTGCATACTGCTTGAAAGAGGACAATGCTTGTATCCAGGGGATGATCTCTAACACCCCCTCTCAGATCTTGGACGAGGCATAAGGCTAAGGGATCTGGCATGTCTCCGAAGAAGAGCTTGGGGAAGCACCTTTGTAAACAAATATGTTAGATTATCCTCCGTCTCGCAATACTCGACATCAATGGTCGCATCCAAAAGCTTCTCCCTAATGAAGTGGTACTGGATCTCTATGTAATTCGTCCGAGCATGGAATACAAGATTCCGTACCAAGGCAATGCAACTCTTGTTGTTGCACCGCAAAAGAGTAGGACAAGACTGGGGGCAACCAAGCTCCTCCAACAATCTCCGAAGCCACACAACCTCACATGTGGTGGAAAACGCAGCCCAATACTCCACCTCAATAGAAGAAAGGGCTACCGTGGACTGCTTCTTGCTACTCCATGAGATAACACCTGCACCCAAGGTAACACAATAGTCTATAGTAGACCCTCAGTGGTACACATCACCAACCCAATCCGAGTCACTCCAACCTGCAAGAACAAGATCTGAAGCACCTGTACCTGTAGGATAAGAAATCCCTAAGTCAAAAGTCCCCCTCAAATACCGAAGAATCCTCTGGGCAGCCTGCCAATGCACCTGTTTGGGTTCACTCATGAATCTCGCCGAACCCCGCCAAGAGACCTACAGCAAAACAAAGATCAACATGAGTGTTGAGGAGCCAAATCAAGGTTCCAATCAGCTGATGGTAGCAGGAAGCATCCATCAAGAGAAATCTAAGTGTAAAGTGGCCTTCTAGTTCAGATCCATAGGAGTAGAAATGGTCCAACAATTCTCCATCTCAAAAGTCACTAAGAGCTCCTGAATGTATCTCTGCTGAGAGAGGAAAATCCCCCTTAGAGACTGATAAATCTCGTCACCCAAGTCCGTCATCTCGAACTGCTGATGTAAAGCTGTCTTTGTCGCTTTGACCTTATGTGCATGGTCACTTGTAAGAATCAAATCAACAATATACAACACAAACAATACACAACTAGTTGCGGAAGTGTGTACATAAAGCTGCGGATCGGCCTTGGAGCGCCAATATCCCAACTGTGATTGAAGGAATGAGTTAATCTTCTCGTTCCATGCACACATAGCCTGCTCTAGACCATACAAGGCCTTCTTCAACCTATATACTTTACCATCCAAGAATCCAAAGCCAGGAGGCTGTTTCACATAGATCTTCTCCTTCAAGTCACCATTGAGAAAGGCCGACTTCACATCCAACCGGTAGACAAGCCAACTGGCAAGCCTATGGCCAGCCAAAGGCAAGAACAACTTGAATAGTTGCCATACAAGCAATGGGGGAAAAAGTATCATGGAAGTCAATGCCTAGGCACTGAGCAAAACCTTTAGCAACAAGGCGGGCCTTGTGCTTGTCCAAAGAACCATCACTAAGATACTTGGTCTTGAAGACCCACTTGACATCAATCACCTTCTTGTGAGAGGGACAAGGCACGAGATACCAAGTGCCATTCATCTCAATAGCCTCCAACTAGGCTTCCATAGCTTTGCTAGTCGGACTGCAAAGCCTCCTTCACGGAGGTGGGCTCTCGATCCTGCATAACACGGGTCATTAAACAATAGTTAGAGCAAACAAGCTCCGTAGAATGTACTTGGTGTCTCCATGACCTCTGCGGTCCATCCTGCAGGAACCCCCTCAATTCCTAAATCTCGAAGTGTGTCACGGGCCCAATGAGGAGGAGACCGAATCTCTCCTCGTCGCTCTCCATCTGCTGAAGACTTGGGTATATCCACCAGCAAAAGCGCTAGGGGGGTGGCCGGTGAAAGAGAAGACTCTGTATCTAAAGCAAAATCGTCATTAAGAGGCTCTAGCTCAAAGAAACTGTCTCGGAAGCCCAACTCTCCCCTAGATCTCCAAGTACAGGGTGCTCCTCACCCCCTGCTGTGGTTGGACCTTCCACGAACCGCACATCTCGACTTGTGTAGATATCCCGCTTCACAGGATCATACAAGCGATATCCTTGGGATTGGGAGTTGTAGCCAACGAACACCTATCTTCGAGAAGCTGCTTCGAATTTGTCTCCCTGAGTCTTGGGGATGTGCACATATGCGTCATACCCAAAAATCCTGAAATAAGAAACATCAGGCTTAGTCCCAAAGTAAGCCTTAAAAAGTGTCATCTCGTCAACAGCCGAAGTGGAAGATCAATTTAGGATGTGAACTGTTGTAGCCACAGTCTAGTCATTCTCCTTCTTCTGAGAGGCTTGACATGTCAATGTCTCTGATTTGGAAGCATTCTGTCCCTTCAACTGTTCCTCTTGGTCCAAGACCATAGGAACTAACTGTTCCCAACAAAGAGTCAACTCCCACCCTGAAGCAAAAAGAGCGGAGTAAAAAGCACCAAATCATGGCGACAATTGGGACAGTAAAGTGATCGCCATGTCTTCGGAGGAAATCAGCTTTCTCGCATTCTAAATCTGCATCTGAAGCTGTCTCAGCTTGTTGATATGCTCCTGCAGTGAAGAAGACTTGTTCACGGACAAGGTCCGCATCTGCACCTCCAAAGAAACCCTCTTCATCAGGGTCATCCGGTTGTACATCTGGTCGAGCTCCATCCATATCTCTCGAGCCACTGTCAAGTGCTCGATGTGAGCAATCATGGCTATAGTACAAGACAAAAAAAGAAAAGAACAAATCCTAGCATTCAGTTTGTCCCGGTGAGACTAGGCCTTGGACAACTCCACACGAGCATTTGAAGAGAGTTTAGACTCATCTCTCACAAAGGGCCGTTCGATCTCCTCTGTCACGAGCTTCGCCAAATCATAAGATTCCACGATGGTCAACATCATCACGCACCAAATGTGGTAATTGTCACCATCAAGCTTTTGATCTGATGGAAGAGCCGGTAGCACAAGCACCTTCCGGTCCATGATCACCTCGAACTCCAAGTCGGTCTCTGTAGACATTTTCACCTGCAATGCCTACAGAAAAGCAAAAGCAGCCCCCTCTCAGACTATAAAGACGCAGTCTGCTAGGGCTCTTTCCTCCGCTTCCAAACCTTTTTCAATCGCCGAAGGCAATGAAAATGTAAAATCTGCAATTTAAGGCCGAAAACGCAGCCTTCCTCCTCTTTAAACAGCAACAAACAGCAGCAAATTCACCAATTGGACTCCTTTCCTGCACGCCCACGCTCACTTCAGCCTTGTTCCGATGCACAGCCCTCCCGCTCGCCCTCGAATGCTGGAAACGCAGCCTTGTGTTGCGCTGAAATCTCCTCTTCAGGTAGGTTCTTCACTCAGTCAGTCCGTCTTCACTGCTCTGATATCATGTCAAAGTGCAGCGATGCGGAAGCATGGGACCAAGACTGAGAGAGAGAGTGAACACACAGAGAAGAGAGAGAGAGAGAAAGAGATAGTAGAACAACAAGATCTGTTGTACGAAGTATGCTGAATACAAAGGAATGCAGATCTGTACACAAGAGCAATGTGTATGTCTGCGTATCTCCTCCTCGATGATGTCACCACACGAGCACACCTGAAGGATAGCAAGGTCTGATCACGATTTGAAGTCCACGATCTGCTGAGAGTGCTTGTGAATGAATGAGAGTGTGCCAAAAGATTGGCTATGTATAGCTTGGAAAAGAACCATGTCCAGCATCAAGTCGGCTGCATGGATTAAAAAATCCCCAAAAACTGTCCAATTGCATAGTCCTCTGTCCGACTGCACAGTCCTCTGCCACGTGGCATCTGCAACAGCATCTCCCACCACACGTGTGAGTGCTGACCTCGCAAAAATGATGATGTGGCACCTTGTTGTTAACGTGGCACTCAAACTAACCCCAAACTGCTCTGCACACTGCTTGAAAGAGGACAATGCATATGTCCAAGGGATGATCTCTAACAGATAGTGTAGAGTATGAGAGCACGACACCCAATGCAATAATCTGAAGTGTAAGGTACACGTACAGAGTACAACCCTTAAATCTTAGGGTTGTAAGAGGGTGTTCACACCCAAAGTGTGTGAAACACAATAAGTGCCTAAAACTATGTAACATAGGCACATAAAATAAAAGGAATAAATCTGGGGGAAAAAACTATCAGAGTGCAGCGGTGCGGAAGCATAAGACTGAAAGAGAGAGAACGCAGAGAGAGGAGAGAGAAAGAGACAATGGAAGATGAAGATCTGCTGTATAAATGTGTTGTATACAAAGATATGCAGATATATACACGGGCGCAGTGCGCTGGACTGCGTGTCTCCACCTCGACGATGCAACATGCTGTTCACCTCGAAGCCTGCTGTAGTCTACACGATCTCCTGTCTGAAATCTGCAAACAGAGACGGAATCTGCACGTATCTCCAGCCTAGAACCTACGTACAGAAGTGGGAAAGACTGCTGAAATCTCGGCTATAAATAGCCAGAAAACTCGGCGCCAAAATATGCAGGTCGGCTGCATTAAATGCAGCCGACTGTCAGAAACAGGTCGGACTGCCACGTGGCAGTCCGACTGACCGCAGTCCGACTAGCTGCCCGACTAGCTGCCCGACCAGAATCTGATCGCTAACACCCCCTCTCAGAGCCTGGGCAGGGCAAAAGCCTGAGGGATCTGGCGTGTCTCCGAAGTAAACAAATCTGCCTTCGTAAACAAATCTGCAAGATTGTCCTCCGTCTTGCAGTACTCCACAGCGATGGTCGCATCCAAAAGCTTCTCTCTGATGAAGTGGTACTGGATTTCGATGTGCTTCGTCCGAGCATGGAAAACAGGATTCCTTGCCAAGGCAATGCAACTCTCATTGTCGCATTGCAGCAAAGTAGGACGAGTCTGGGGGCAGCCAAGCTCCTCCAACAATCTCCGAAGCCCCACAACCTCACATGTGGTGGAAGACGCAGCCCAATACTCCGCCTCAATAGACGAAAGGGCTACCGTGGGCTGCTTCTTGCTACTCCATGAGATAACACCAGCATCCAAGGTAAAACAGTAACCTGTTGTAGACCACCTGTGGTCCACATAACCAGCCCAATCCGAGTCGCTCCAACCTGCAAGTACAAGATCTGAACCACCTGTACCTGGTGGATAATGAATCCCTAAATCAGATGTCCCCCTCAAATACCGAAGTATCCTCTGGGCAGCCTGCCAATGCACCGTCTGAGGTTCACTCATGAACCCCCCCAAGAGTCCAACAACAAAACAAAGATCAACATGAGTGTTGAGGAGCCAAATCAATGATCCAATCAACTGACGATAGCGGGAAGCATCCGCCATGGGAGAAGCTGAATGGGAAGTGGCCTTCCAGTTCGGATCCAAAGGAGTAGAAATGGTCCGACAATCCTCCATCGCAAAAGAAACCAAGAGCTCCTGTACATATCTCTGCTGAGAGATGAAAATCCCCGTCTGAGACTGATAAATCTCATGGCCCAAGAAGAAATGGAGTAGACCCAAATCCGTCATCTCGAACGTCTGATGTAAAGCTACCTTCGTCTCTTTGACCTTCTTTGTATGATCACCTATGACAATCAAATCATCAACATAGAACACAAAAAGCACACAACCAGCCTCGGAAGTGTGTATATAAAGCTGCAGATCGGCCTTGGAACGGCGATATCCCAACTGTGACTGAAGGAACGAATCAATCTTCTCGTTCTATGCACGCGGAGCCTGCTTGAGGCCATACAAAGCCTTCTTCAACCTGTAGACTTTTCCATCTAAAGATCCAAAGCCAGGAGGCTGCTCTACATAGATCTCCTCCTTCAAATCACCATTGAGGAAGGCTGACTTCACATCCAACTGGTAGACAGGCCATCTCCTATGGCCAGCCAAGGCAAGAACAGCTCGAATAGTCGCCATACGAGCAGTGGGGGCAAAAGTGTCATGACAATCAATCCCTAGGCGCTGTGCAAAACCTTTAGCAACAAGGCGAGCCTTGTGCTTGTCCAAAGAACCATCGCTAAGGTACTTGGTCTTGAAGACCCATTTGATGCCAATCACCTTCTTATTTGGGGGGCGAGGCACAAGATACCAAGTGCCATTCCTCTCAATAGCTTCCAACTCGGCTTCCATAGCTTTCTTCCATGGTGCGGACTGTAAAGCCTCCTTCACGGAGGTGGGCTCTCGATCCTGCATAACACGGGTTATCAAACAATAGTTAGAGCAAACAAGCTCCGTAGAATGTGCCTGGTGTCTCCGTGACCGCCGCGGACCATCCTGCGATCCCCACTCCTTACGGACCCCCTCGATCCCTGAATCACGGAGTGTGTCATGGGCCCAACGAGGAGGAGGCTGGACCTCTCCTTGTCGTCTCTCTCCATCAGCTGAAGACTCTGGGATATCCACCGGTGGTAACTCCTCGAGGGTGACCGATGGAACAGTAGACTCTGTAGCGGAAACAGAATCGGAATCAAAAGGCGCGGGCTCCAAAGGAACTATCTCGGGAGCCCAACTCTCCCCTGGATCTCCAAGAACGAGATGCTCCTCACCCGCTGCTATGGCCAGAACCTCCACGAACCGCACATCTCGACTGGTGTACACATCCCACTTTACGGGATCATACAAACGATAGCCTTGGGACTGAGAGCTGTAGCCAACAAACACCTGTCTTCGGAAAGCTGCTTCAAATTTATCACAATGAGCCTTCGGAATGTGAACATAGGCATCACACCCAAAACCCTAAAATAAGAAACATCGGGCTTAGTCCCAAAGTATGCCTCAAAAGGTGTCATCCCATCAACGGCCGAAGTGGGGGATCGGTTAAGGATGTGGACTGCAGTAGCCACAGCCTCGGCCCACAAAAATTGAGGTGTCTGTCGATGCTCCATCATGATGCGCGCCATATCGATCACACTTCGGTTCTTCCGTTCAAGAATGCCATTTTCTTGAGGAGTGTTGGTATTAGCAAACTCCTGGTGAATACCTTTATCTGCACAGAAACGAGCAAACTCATTAGAAACAAATTCACCACCCTTGTCGGATCGCAAGGTCTTCAATTGCTGGCCTGATCGGTTATCCTCAAAGAGAAGCCAATCCTTGAAGTGGGAGAAGGCCTCCGACTTCAACGCCAAGAAATAGGCCCAAGTCATCCTGCTATAGTCATCTACGATCAACATAAAGTAAGAGCTTCCTCTCAAGGACTCGTTCCTCATAGGGCCACAAAGATCCGTAGATACAAGCTCCATCAGTGAAGTAGACCGCCGCGAAGCTTTGTTGGGAATCGCATCCCTATGCTGTTTCCCACGAATGCAGGAGACGCATGGCTGATGGCTCACCACTATGTCTGGCAGCCCTCGAAAATGCTGTCCACGTGACGCCCTCCGAAGATAATCATACTTGAGATGACCAAACCGAGCATGCCATAGCTCTGACTGTGTCTGAGAGGTAAGAAGAAGAG
>NW_028229615.1:0-55000 GCF_053477565.2 Lygodium microphyllum | reverse complement strand
CCCTTTTGGGCAATCATCCCCTTATCCCCCTTTTCTTACATGGCCGGTGGCCCTTTTCTTACATGGCCGGCCGGCGGCCCTTTTCCACATTGTCCTCCTCTCTTCCTAGCTTAGTCCTATCACCCATTCATGGTTACAAATTGCACAAGAGGGAGCCTGGTGCCCTTTTACAGAGGTTTTGGTTGTGCCTTTATATTTAAAGGTGCATCTTTTTGCTTTTGGCTCCTTGCGGCTTCCATGGTTGCATCTTGTACTCCTGGTGGTTGTTCCCATACTTTTAGATTCTTTCGGGCCCACTCTCTTGTAGGGTGCCTCTTCCTTTTTTTTGCATTGCGCTTTTCCTCTTGATGCCTCATTTTTCACTTCCTTCACTTTGCATTAAACATTACCCCCCCTCCTAGTTGAGTGCCAGTCCCATGGCAGTGCTGGGTGGTGAGTCGGATGGTGTTGATGGGGTAGCCATGTGGCTTTTTGAGTTTGTATACGAGTCATGTTGGAAGGTATGTTAGAGGGATTTATGGTTCTAAAAGGCCCTTGAGTTGGATATGAGCCCTAGTGTTGGAGGGATTTATGGTTCTAAAGGGCCCTTGAGTTGGACATGAGCCCTAGTGTTGAAGGGATTCATGGTTCTTAAAGGCCCTTATATGAGCCCTAGTGGAAGGTGTATTCGAGGGATTTATGCCTTTGAAATTGAAGATAAATTTGGACGAATCCCTGCGTGGAGAGAGACGGATGTGCGGATCCATCTTTGAAATTGAAGATATAGTTGGACGGATCCATCGTTTGGTCCTCCTTGGCTACCTTCTCCTGCGCTGTTCCAAATGAGCTTCTTCATTCACTTTTTGACCGAGGTTGTTGAGTCCGCCCCTTGCTTTATTGTGCCTGCATGGTGACATGTTGCATAAGATGGGGAGTGCATTGCATGGATAATGGGCCCCGAAAACTTCTGCACAGCATATACTGCCCTCTTGCTACACCGCGAAGGGCATCTCAATCTGAGACAATGCACTCTTGCACTTTCCGGCTGTGCTACCTGCAGAGACTTGCTCCCAAAACAGAAAAATGAAAGCAACACTGGTCCTCTTACCAGAACACCGCGAACTTGGTTTGCTTTCTTGAGCTCCTTACCACGAACAAGGCTCTGATACCATGTCAAGATTGTGGGAGAGAAGGAAGGAGTCTCACCTGTAGCTTTCTTGCTTGCACAATGGGGGAAAACACACAAAGGTGGAGGTTGAAAACAGTTTTCCTCTTCTTACTTGTGTAAGCCAAAAAGAACTCTAGTATATAGAAATAGAAGAACCCTATATATGGATCTCAAACCAAACTCAACTAACTAAGGTGGCATACTAACTGAGCCACGAACTAGAGTAGATAAGGATAGCTATCATCTAGCTATTATTCATGGGCGGTGTATCAACCGCATCTGCAAACTGACAAGTCGGTGACATAAATGTACAACGGTCACCCTGGCATATCACGAGTGGAGCTCGATATCTCAATACTCCCCCTCGAGCTCAATCCCAATTCCTGCACACCAAGTAGGTCTCTAAACTTGCGCAGCTTCTCTGCGCCCAATGCCTTCATAAATATGTCAGCTACCTGATCCTCTGTGGTGACATAAACTAGATCAATAAGACCTAGTAAAACCCTCTCCCCCACATAGTGATAATGCACCTCAATGTGCTTTGTTCTAGCATGATAGACTGGGTTATTTGCCAAGTGTATACTACTCATGTTGTCACAATAAATGACAACTGGCCCATCTGTAGGCTGATGCATATCATAAAGTAGCTTATGCAACCAAGCTACCTCACATGCAGCCATTGATGCGCCCATGTACTCAGCCTCTGTGCTCGACAAGGCAACTGTAGGCTGTTTCTTGCTACTCCAAGTGACTGCAGCACTCCCAAAAGAGAACACATATCCACTGGTAGATCGTCTATCAGAAATGCCACCAGCCCAATCAGCATCAATGTATCCATACAGCTGTATCTTAACCCCAATCTCATAAAGTAGTCCATACTGCAATGTGAACTTCACATACCTGAGTATGTATCTAGCCGCATCAAAATGCGGTTTCTGTGGAGCCTGCATAAACTGACTTACCAATCCAACAGCATAGCTCAAATCTGGCCTGGTAATAGTCATATAAATCAAACTTCCTACTATGCATCTGTACATAGTAGGGTCTTCCAGAAGCTCACCTACATCTACGCTCAGCTTCACATTCTCCTCCAAAGGAACTGAAATAGGCTTACAGCCTGTCATCCCATATTTGGACAGCATGTCCAATCCATATTGCCTCTGCAAGAACCGTATCCCACTTGGTGATCTAATTACCTCAATGCCCAAGAAATAACGTAGCTCTCCCAAATCCTTCATCTCAAACTTCTGCTTCAATAGCATTTTCACATGAAGGATATCTTCATCACTGTCACCTGTCATAATCAAATTATCAACATAAATGACAAGTAGCATAATACCTTTCTTTGTTTTTCTCACATAGCGTGAGAAATCTGCCTTGGAAATCTGAAAGCTAATAGTGACAAGATATTGTCTTATCTTGTCAGACCATGCGCTAGGTGCTTGCTTCAAGCCATACAATGCTTTCTTCAACCTGCAAACAAACTCAGGATGAACAGCATGCACATAACCTGGTGGCTGCTCCATATATACCTCTTCTTGCAAATCACCATGCAAGAAGGCATTCTTTACATCCATTTGATGTAAAGACCATACCTTTGATGCAGCCATAGCAATGATTGCTCTTACGGTTGCCATCCTTGCAACCAGACTGAATGTTTCTTCATAATCAATGCCATATGTTTGTGCATACCCCTTGACTACTAATCTTGGCTTGTATCTATTCACAGAACCATCTGCATTATGCTTCACCTTATAAACCCACTTACAGCCAATTGCATTCTTACCTTTAGGCAAAGGTACCAATTCCCATGTAGCATTTGCTTCCAAGGCATCCATTTCTTCATCCATGGCTTTCTCCCATTTTTCTTTTCCCATGGCTTGCTCAAAAGAAGTGGGTTCTGGTTCCTGTATCACTTTGACCATATAGGCATAGTGAATGGCTGTAAATCCATCATATTTCAGCCTATCCACAGGATACCTAGCTCTGGTAGACCTATGCAAAGTAGGTTCACTCCCAGGTGCTCTCAAAACATCCCTGGTCTTTCTTACTCCAAGTGTAATAATAGAAGGAATACCCAACTCATCATCAATGCTCTGTTCTATGCAACTGGATTCACCATCCACATAAGAGTGACCTGCAATCACATCAAACATGGGCTGATCTACCTTCTCTTTTCCTTTTCGTGATACCTGAATACAACTATCTCCATTTCTTTGAGAAGATTCTCCTAATCTCAATCTGCCTGTCCATGGCGAAGAATGTGAACCACTGCTAGAGGACGCTCCAGGTCCACTAATATTTTGTGACTGCTATTGTGAATTCTATGCAGCATTACCATTTTGTGCATCTACATCATCAATCACATTTACTGGTTTATACCAGCTACTCATCTCATCAAAAACAACATCTTTGCTCACTGTAAACTTACGAGTAGAAGGGTTAT
Source organism: Lygodium microphyllum (assembly GCF_053477565.2). Lineage (NCBI taxonomy): Eukaryota > Viridiplantae > Streptophyta > Polypodiopsida > Schizaeales > Lygodiaceae > Lygodium > Lygodium microphyllum. The sequence goes on along the minus strand of NW_028229615.1, from coordinate 51,407 downwards.
AGCATCTATACCCTTTCTGCTCTGCAGAGAGTAACCAATAAAGATGCACTTCTCAGCTTTTGGATCCAACTTGGATCTCAACTCATCTAGCACATGAATATAGGCAATGCAACCAAAAATCTTCAAATGAGAAATATCTGGTTTACTACCAATATACCTCTCCTCTGGAGTCATTCCATGTATTGCTACAGTGGGAGTCATGTTCATTATGTAGACTGTTGTAGCAACTACTTCAGCCCAGTAAAAATCTGGTAAGTCTTTTTCGTTGAGCATGGCACGAGATACCTCTCCAATATGCCTGTTTTTCCTTTCTGCAATTCCATTTTGTTGTGGGGTATGACTACATGAATATTGCTGCTTTATGCTATGCTCTTGCAGGAACCTTACAAACTCATTTGAGAGGTACTCTCCCCCTCCATCTGACCTTAGGCATTTTATTTGCAGGCCTGTTTCTTTTTCAACCATAGCTTTAAGAGTTTTGAAATGCCCAAAAACTTCACTTTTCTTTTTCATAAAATACACCCAAACTTTTCTGCTATAGTCATCAATAAAAGTGACAAAATAATGACAACCTCCAAGAGATGCATCTTTAGTAGTCCACACATCAGAGTGGATTAATTCCAATGGCTTTTTACTCTCTTGAACATGTCTAGGAAATGGTTTCCTTGCCTGTTTTCCAAATTGACAGGCTTTACATACCTTATGCATTTCTGCAACCTTGAATTTAGGCAATCCTGCAACAATATTTTGGGCCTGCATTGATTTAAGTCATTGTACATTAACATGGCCAATGCGTTTATGCCAAATATCAATATCTGCAACTACACCGGTCCCATGTGCAAACATTTCTGCACTCAATTCAGGCATGTCTGCATCCAATGTAAACATTCTGCCCTTCTTCTTTCCTTTTGCTATCAAGCGACCTTTATTTTTCATATCCTCAACAAAGCATCCATGAGGATTAAATCTGACCTGCAAGCCCTGCTCAACCATTTGACCAACAGAAACCAAATTCTTGGTGATATTCGGGACATGAAATACATCGGACATGTATTTCTTTTTCCCATCCTGCATAAACAAAGGAATTTTTCCAATCTGCACAATAGGATGTGCAGTATCATCATCAGTCTCCACAAATCCTGGTTTTTCCATTTTCCTTGCATTCTCCATCCATTCTGCATGACCTGTCATGTGGTTTGATGCACCTGAGTCAACATACCATACATCGTTGCTTTCTTCTGCACTTGTCACAGAATTGTTCATGTGCTGCACCATAAACAAATGCTCATTTCCGTCATCACCCTATCTACTAGAAGATGCATAATTTCCTTGTTACAATTTTCCATTCATGATGTCATTCTGGCTTTTATAGCAGTCTTTAGCCATATGACCCATTTTACCACAGTAGTAGCATTTAACATTACTGTTTGCATTTTGGCCTCTTTGCCATCCACCATGACCTCTTTGGCTCCCCCTGCCTCTAGAGTTACCACGTCCTCCTCCATAGGACTGGTTTTCTTGAGTTTGCTGCATATTCTGGTTTCTACCACGGCCTCCAGATCGGCCTCCTCTACCTCTGCCTCTACCTCTTCCAACATTTGAGTAGAAGACAACTTCTTTTGAAGTTCCTCCTCAAGAAGATGCACCACCATTTCTCTGCTCCTCAGAAATTAGAAGAGCAATCAACTCCTCAAAATCAGGAAATCTTTCACGGATGGAAATGGATGTTTGGAACTGTGCATAATCCTTTCCTAGACCATTCAAGGTCACAGAAACTAAATCATCCTCTTCCACTAGCAACCCAATGGAAGCAAGTGCATCTGCAATCTTCTTCACCTTCATGTGGTAGTCATTGATGCTCATATTTTCTCTTTCCACATTATGCAACTCTTGCTTGAGCTGCATTTTCCTGGCTTGCTATTTGTGCTATACATTTTTTATAAAGTATCCCATGCCTCCTTTGACGTACTTGCATCTTGAATATGCACAATCATAGAGTCTAAAATGCTGATAGACAGCCAGTACATAACTTTCCTGGCTCTCTCATGCCATGATTTAAATGCCTGCATTTGCTGTTGATTGGGAACATCAGGAAGAACTGGTTCCTCTTCATTTCCTGCAAAACGAATTCCCAATATCCTTTTCCCATAAGGAAATTCGTCATTCTAAACTTCCATGCTTGGAAGTTGTTCTTGTCAAGCTTTTCAGTGACAATCTGTGAAAGAGAATCAAACGCCAGTATCACAGATTCCTCACTAAGGAGGAGTTGCATGTTGCCAGTCGAGTGGACTCCGGTGACTTCTTGTTTGATGTCCTCACTTACATTATGCATGTAGGGCATCCGCCATTTCGATATGGATAGCTATGCTAATTTAGAATATAATCCAAATTTCTATGCCTAGATCATGAGAAAGTAAAACACTAAGATTATGTGCTGAAGAACCTTCATCCTCTAACCCTTTAATCCTAGGAAGGATTCTTTTCATTTCAGAAGGGCGAGGGGGTAAGATGAATCAAACCAAACACATAAGGAAAACAATAAAGGAAAAGCACATATTGCAAGGGTAGGATGCAACAACTTGTGATTGAGGAAAATATCAATAAAATTTGAAATCAATAGACTACTAGGAGGAAAAAGTCTATTTCTGCACTCAAGCATTTCAGTTCAACAAGTATGTAGTGGTTTATTATTGCTTGTAATTATTCTGAAAAACACTAATGGTGAATATGGCTTCATGATAGGCACCCATCATGGTAGGCCAAGAAAAGGCTAGCAAATTGCCTGTTTTAGAAGAAGAACAAGAAAAATACATACTTTAAGTGGAAACAGGAGCCTTCAACCATTTCAAGTTCTGGCATATCTTCAACCTAGAAGACGTGGCCATTGAAGAATGGGCTATGAGGCAGACCATTGAGTAATGAAATCTACAAAAATATGTGAAAGCGGTAAGCCAGGGGGTGGACTACTTCCATTGTGCAGAGTTCCTGAGGACTTTCCATAGGAATTGCGGCACCATAACTGTGCATGAGGGAGAGGAAATTCGTCAGGTGGTGCAGATTGAATTGACCTCGGAGCTGGTGGAAAAGGCATTGGGCTTGACAAACAAAGTAGAGAGGAAGCCAAAGAGAGAGATATATGCCTTGCTAGGAATGGACAAGGTAAAGGTCCACACCAATGATGACATAAGCTTGGCGGATATCCCGGATCTCGAAGTCCAACTCCAAGCCAAGATGGTGCATGCGTTGTTCTCTAGTCAGAGAGGTACATCACCATCATGAGCCGCAACAATGTCGCCCTGCTAGAGAGAGCATCGCAGTAAGGTCACTGGCTGAGGTGAACCTCAACGGTTTTGTGAGAAAGACCATTGAGACCTCAGCAAATGCTTTGGCAATGGGAGGATAGCCTACCGGAGGAGAATCTCTTGCCACCAAGGCTAAAAGGAAAGCTTTGTCTTCAAAGGTTGCAACCATCGGATTTGGTGGGATCCTCACTGCAATCATAAGGGAAGCCCTGGGACAAGGACATGAAGAAGCAGGAGAAAGAGTAGATGAAACGCCAAGCAGGTCGCCACCTCACTAGGAATAAGAGGCGCAGTCTAGTGAAAGGACATTGAGTGAGGAAGAAGAAGACATGGAACAAGAAGAGCAGACTAGCCGGGGGAAGGCTAAGAAGATAAATAAGAAAATTGTGCTAAGAAAGAAGGAAGAGGAGAGGAGAAAACAAGAGAAGGCAGACTTGTAGAAGGCTCGTTGGGAGTCCAAAAAGGTCGAGGAGGAAAGAAGGAGAAAGCATGAAGACGAGGAAGAGGAGTTGAGAAAAAAGGAGGAGGAAGACATGGCACTCGCCACACGGAGGTCCATTGAGCAGCAGTCCAAGTAGGATGAGCTCAAACTTGCAAGCCCAATCAGGAGATGAAGGGCCGAGTTTAAGTGCCCATATGCTAGAGTTCGTGCCACCTATAGTGCAAGAAGGCAAGGGCAAGGCCCCAATCACCCCATTCCCACTCTCATGACTCCTTCCACTGCCACCACCATCTCCACTCCCAGTTCTACGACTCAGGTTGATGCTAGCAACTTAATGGCTTGGGTCCAGTACTTCATGAATAAATAAGTGGGCCAAGAAGCTGGAGAAGGAACCCCCTAGAAGGAACCAAAAGACCGGTTGTGGGGTAGATGTCGAGTCAAGGCAAGACCCTAAGAGGCAAAAAAAGGAAAAATACTTGTTGAAAGTAGAGTGGAAGCTGCCCAAGTGAGCTTCCAAACCCAGCAACACGCCTTCATGGATACCCTATTGGATGTCACCTAGGAAGAGGAGGGAGAGTCCATAGAGGCAATGAAAAAGAAAATGGGAATGGCTCATAGAGCATTGAAAGCAAGACTATAGATGCCACCACAATCGATTGGAGTTGGCCCAAGCCTGGAAGAGCAACACCATTATCTCCTATTGGTAGGCCTAACCTCCCAGGAAGTGGACATACTTGATTTCATCAAAGAAGAGAAGCATGAGGCAAGCTAGGAGAGGGAGGTGAATGTGAAATTTGGAATGGGATCACATGAAGAAGAGCTTGTTCCACTGCCTCCTTCCCCGCGGCCTGAAGAGCAGCAACATGCAAACACCTTGGTAGAAAGGAAGGTGGCACTGAAGGAAAGAAGAAAAAAAATGGTGGAGGACACAAGGAGAAAATGGAATGCCAAGGGAGTGAGGCTGCCCTAGGCACCTATCCCACCATGCAAGGATGATGCCCCAACGAGCTTCCACGATGACCTTGTAATTTGGGAGAGGCAAGAAATGTCAAGGAGCCCCTTTGATTTTAACTTCCAGTTTCCCACCACCTTGCGTAGGGTTTTGCCCATCAAGGTGGTGGAGGAGGTGATTAACATCAGAAGCATGCTCAGATAGAAATGGCTGGAGGCGAAAGAGCAGAATCCCACCTTATGGGCCACTGAAGATGTTGAATTTTGGCAGAATAAGGTTTTTGAAGTGCCAAGGTCGGTGGTTGGCTATGAATGTCAACCTAAATGGAGAAAAAGGGTGTGTGACTCCAACCTGGACACTTGGATGGCCTTTTGCAACACTCAACCCTTCAAATGGAATGACCCAACCTTTATGCCTTACCCTCGAAGGGTGGGAGTGGATTTTGACTCTAGTGTCCATGATTGTTACGACTTCCCTCTAATCTATAATCCTCATTGTACTACATATGAAGAGACCCTCGTCTTCACATCAGAGAACTTGTATGATACCCTAATCCAATTCACTAACAAATTCTTATCATACCTTGACCCCGCCTTTATTACTACTTGCAATTACCTTAGATTGCTTAGGATACTCCTTAGGCAAGACCCCACCCCACAGGAGCACGGCCTCTCAATACTACATTTTGATCCTAATGCTATAGATAGTTGTGTGATGGCTTGACTAATGATGTGGGTTGCTCTATTACCTTCATTTTTCCTAGCCCTTCTAGAGTACATGAATGATAGCCGCTTCACCTGCTACAATCATCCATTCCTCTCCACTACCAACCTTCAGGTCTGCCTAAACCTCAAGGGATATCTCCAAAGCCACCAATTTCTTAACAAATCTATGAAGCCCCCTTCTCCAACTCACTTTGATGACGAAGACTAACTTTTGTCATGACTATGTAACTTAGGCAAAAAAAATGGAAACAGAACGAGATATCACATATATGTTGAGATATCGAGCTCCACTCATGATATGCCCGGGTGACCGTTGTGCATTTATGTCACCGACTTGTCAGTTTGCAGATGCGGTTGATACACCACCCATGAATCATAGCTAGATGACAGCTATCCTTATCTACTCTAGTTCGTGGCTCAGTTAGTATGCCACCTTAGTTAGTTGAGTTTGGTTTGAGACCCATATATAGGGTTCTTCTATTTCTATGTACTAGAGTTCTTTTTGGCTTACACAACTAAGAAGATGAAAACTGTTTTCAGCCTCCACCTTTGTGTGTATTCCCCCATTGTGCAGGCAAGAAAGCTACAAGTGAGACTCCTTCCTTCTCTCCCACAATCTTGACAAGGTATCAGAGCCTTGTTCGTGGTAAGGAGCTCAAGAAAGCAAACCAAGTTCGCGGTGTTCTAGTAAGAGGACCAGTGTTGCTTTCATTTTTCTGTTTTGGGAGCAAATCTCTGCAGGTAGCACAGCCGGAAAGTGCAAGAGTGCATTGTTTCAGATTGAGACGCCCTTCGTGGTGTAGCAAGAGGGCAGTATATGCTATGCGGAAGTTTTCGAGGCCCTTTTTGTGAGGCGAAAGTTTTCGGGGCCCTTTCGGGGCCTGTTTTTTAGGCCATTTCGAGGCGGAAGTTTTTGAGGCCATTTCGGGGCCTATTTTGGAGGCGGAAGTTTTCTGCACGCACTCAGGAAAAGGCCCAGTTTTATGCTGTGCGACCACTGTTCTACAAGTTGGTGAAAAGATACTGTAGAAATTGCATCGTATGCCTGTGCACAGAGACATTGGGAGTTACAGAATCATCCTTGTTGCTTGTTGATGCAAAATCGTCACTAGAAAGTGACTGTGTGGTGAAATACCACTTTCGTCAGTTTTGCAGATTTGCCCTTGTGAGGCTGAAGCTGTGTTCTTTGCAGTGACAGAATTTTTTGCAGTGTTCTGTAATGGCGTCTGATTCTCTTTCACAGATTGTCACTGAAAAGCTTGACAAGAACAACTTCCAAGCATGGAAGTTTAGAATGACGAATTTCCTTATGGGAAAAGGATATTGGGAATTCGTTTTGCAGGAAATGAAGAAGAACCAGTTCTTCCTGATATTCCCAATCAACAGCAAATGCAGGCATTTAAAGCATGGCATGAGAGAGCCAGGAAAGTTATGTACTGGCTGTCTATCAGCATTTTAGACTCTATGATTGTGCATATTCAAAATGCAAGTACGTCAAAGGAGGCATGGGATACTTTGTCAAAAATGTATAGCACAAATAGCAAGCCAGGAAAATGCAGCTCAAGCAAGAGTTGCATAATGTGCAAAGAGAAAATATGAGCATCAATGACTACCACATGAAGGTGAAGAAGATTGCAGATGCACTTGCTTCCATTGGGTCGCCAGTGGAAGATGATAATTTAGTTTCTATGACCTTGAATGGTCTAGGAAAGGATTATGCACAGTTCTGAACATCCATTTTCATCCGTGAAAGATTTCCTAATTTTGAGGAGTTGATTGCTCTTCTAATTTCTGAGGAGAAGAGAAATGGTGGTGCATCTTCTTGAGGAGGAACTTCAAAAGAAGCTGTCTTCTACTCAAATGCTGGAAGAGGTAGAGGCAGAGGTAGAGGAGGCCGATCTGGAGGCCGTGGTAGAAATCAGAATATGCAGCAAACTCAAGAAAACCAGTCCTATGGAGGAGGACGTGGTAACTCTAGAGGTAGGGGGAGCCAAAGAGGTCATGGTGGATGGCAAAGAGGCCAAAATGCAAACAGTAATGTTGAATGCTACTACTGTGGTAAAATGGGTCATATGGCTAAAGACTGCTATAAAAAGCAGAATGACATCATGAATGGAAAATTGCAACAAGGGAATTATGCATCTTCTAGTAGACAGGGTGATGATAGAAATGAGCATTTGTTTATGGTGCAACACATGAACAATTCTGTGACAAGTGTAGAAGAAAGCAACAATGTATGGTATGTTGACTCAGGTGCATCAAACCACATGACAGGTCATGTAGAATGGATGGAGGATGCAAGGAAAATGGAAAAACCAGGATTTGTGGAGACTGATGATGATACTGCACATCCTATTGTGCAGATTGGAAAAATTCATTTGTCTATGCAGGATGGGAAAAAGAAATACCTGTCCGATGTATTTCATGTCCCGAATATCACTAAGAATTTGGTTTCTATTGGTCAAATGGTTGAGCAGGGCTTGCAGGTCAGATTTAATCCTCATGGATGCTTTGTTGAGGATATGAAAAATAAAGGTTGCTTGATAGCAAAAGGAAAGAAGAAGGGCAGAATGTTTACATTGGATGCAGACATGCTTGAATTGAGTGCAGAAATGTTTGCACATGGGACCGGTGTAGTTGCAGATATTGATATCTGGCATAAACGCATTGGCCATGTTAATGTACAGCGACTTAAATCAATGCAGGCCCAAAATATTGTTGCAGGATTGCCTAAATTCAAGGTTGCAGAAATGCATAAGGTATGTAAAGCCTGTCAATTTGAAAAACAGGCAAGGAAACCATTTCCTAGACATGTTCAAGAGAGTAAGAAGCCATTGGAATTAATCCACTCTGATGTGTGGACTACTAAAGATGCATCTCTTGGAGGTTGTCATTATTTTGTCACTTTTATTGATGACTATAGCAGAAAAGTTTGGGTGTATTTTATGAAAAAGAAAAGTGAAGTTTTTGGGCATTTCAAAACTCTTAAAGCTATGGTTGAAAAAGAAACAGGCCTGCAAATAAAATGCCTAAGGTCAGATGGAGGGGAAGAGTACCTCTCAAATGAGTTTGCAAGGTTCCTGCAAGAGCATAGCATAAAGCAGCAATATTCATGCAGTCATACCCCACAACAAAATGGAATTGCAGAAAGGAAAAATAGGCATATTGGAGAGGTATCTCGTGCCATGCTCAACGAAAAAGACTTGCCAGATTTTTACTGGGCTGAAGCAGTTGCTACAACAGTCTATATAATGTACATGACTCCCACTGCAGCAATACATGGAATGACTCCAGAGGAGAGGTATATTGGTAGGAAACCAGATATTTCTCATTTGAAGATTTTTGGTTGCATTGTCTATGTTCATGTGCTAGATGAGTTGAGATCCAAGTTGGATCCAAAAGCTGAGAAGTGCATCTTTATTGGTTACTCTCTGCAGAGCAGAAAGGGTATAGATGCTATAACCCTTCTACTCGTAAGTTTACAGTGAGCAAAGATGTTGTTTTTGATGAGATGAGTAGCTGGTATAAACCAGTAAATGTGATTGATGATGTAGATGCACAAAATGGTAATGCTGCACAGAATTCACAGTAGCAGTCACAAAATATTAGTGGACCTGGAGCGTCCTCTAGCAGTGGTTCACATTCTTCGCCATGGACAGGCAGATTGAGATTAGGAGAATCTTCTCAAAGAAATGCAGATAGTTGTATTCAGGTATCACGAAAAGAAAAAGAGAAGGTAGATCAGCCCATGTTTGATGTGAATGCAGGTCACTCTTATGTGGATGGTGAATCCAGTGGCTCAGAACAGAGCATTGATGATGAGTTGGGTATTCCTTCTATTATTACACTTGGAGTAAGGAAGACCAGGGATGTTTTGAGAGCACCTGGGAGTGAACCTACTTTGCGTAGGTCTACCAGAGCTAGGTATCCTGTGGATAGGCTGAAATATGATGGATTTACAGCCATTCACTATGCCTATATGGTCAAAGTGATACAGGAACCAGAACCCACTTCTTTTGAGCAAGCCATGGGAAAAGAAAAATGGGAGAAAGCCATGGATGAAGAAATGGATGCCTTGGAAGCAAATGCTACATGGGAATTGGTACCTTTGCCTAAAGGTAAGAATGCAATTGGCTGTAAGTGGGTTTATAAGATGAAGCACAATGCAGATGGTTCTGTGAATAGATACAAGGCAAGATTAGTAGTCAAGGGGTATGCACAAACATATGGCATTGATTATGAAGAAACATTCAGTCCGGTTGCAAGGATGGCAATCGTAAGAGCAGTCATTGCTATGGCTGCATCAAAGGAATGGTCTTTACATCAAATGGATGTAAAGAATGCCTTCTTGCATGGTGATTTGCAAGAAGAGGTATATATGGAGCAGCCACCAGGTTATGTGCATGCTGTTCATCCTGAGTTTGTTTGCAGGTTGAAGAAAGCATTGTATGGCTTGAAGCAAGCACCTAGAGCATGGTCTGACAAGATAGGACAGTATCTTGTCACTATTGGCTTTCAGATTTCCAAGGCAGATTTCTCACTTTATGTGAGAAAAACAAAGAAATGTATTATGCTACTTGTCATTTATGTTGATGATTTGATTATGACAAGTGACAGTGATGAAGATATCCTTCATGTGAAAATGCTATTGAAGTAGAAGTTTGAGATGAAGGATTTGGGAGAGCTGCGTTATTTCTTGGGCATTGAGGTGATTAGATTACCAAGTGGGATACGGTTCTTGCAGAGGCAGTATGGATTGGACATGCTGTCCAAATGTGGGATGACAGGCTGTAAGCCTATTTCAGTTCCTTTGGAGGAGAATGTGAAGCTGAGCGTAGATGCAGGTGAGCTTCTGGAAGACCCTACTATGTACAGATGCATAGTAGGAAGTTTGATTTATATGACTATTACCAGGCCAGATTTGAGCTATGCTGTTGGATTGATAAGTCAGTTTATGAAGGTTCCACAGAAACCGCATTTGGATGCAGCTAGATGCATACACAGGTATGTGAAGTTCACATTGATGCTGATTGGGCTGGTAGCATTTCTGATAGACGATCTACCAGTGGATATGTGTTCTCTTTTGGGAGTGCTGCAGTCACTTGGAGTAGCAAGAAACAGCCTACAGTTGCCTTGTCGAGCACAGAGGTTGAGTACAGGAGCGTATCAATGGCTGCATGTGAGGTAGCTTAGTTGCATAAGCTACTTTATGATATGCATCAGCCTACAGATGGGCCAGTTGTCATTTATTGTGACAACATGAGTAGTATACACTTGGCAAATAACCCAGTCTATCATGCTAGAACAAAGCACATTGAGATGCATTATCACTATGTGCGGGAGAGGGTTTTACTAGGTCTTATTGATCTAGTTTATGTCAGCACAGAGGATCAGGTAGCTGACATATTTACGAAGGCATTGGGCGCAGAGAAGCTGCGCAAGTTTAGAGACCTACTTGGTGTGCAAGAATTGGGATTGAGCTCGAGGGGGAGTATTGAGATATCGAGCTCCACTCGTGATATGCTAGGGTGACCGTTGTGCATTTATGTCACCGACTTGTCAGTTTGCAGATGCGGTTGATACACCGCCCATGAATAATAGCTAGATGACAGCTATCCTTATCTACTCTAATTCGTAGCTCAGTTAGTATGCCACCTTAGTTAGTTGAGTTTGGTTTGAGACCCATATATAAGGTTCTTCTATTTCTATGTACTAGAGTTCTTTTTGGCTTACACAACTAAGAAGAGGAAAACTATTTTCAACCTCCACCTTTGTGTGTTTTCCCCCATTGTGCAAGCAAGAAAGCTACAAGTAAGACTCCTTCCTTCTCTCCCATAATCTTGACATGGTATCAGAGCCTTGTTCGTGGTAAGGAGCTCAAGAAAGCAAACCAAGTTCGCGGTGTTCTGGTAAGAGGACCAGTGTTGCTTTCATTTTTCTGTTTTGGGAGCAAGTCTCTGCAGGTAGCACAACCGGAAAGTGCAAGAGTGCATTGTCTCAGATTGAGACACCCTTCGCGGTGTAGCAAGAGGGCAGTATATGCTGTGCGAAAGTTTTTGGGGCCCTTTTTGTGAGGCGAAAGTTTTCGGGGCCCTTTCGGGGCCTGTTTTTGAGGCCATTTCGAGGCGGAAGTTTTTGAGGCCATTTCGGGGCCTGTTTTGGAGGCGGAAGTTTTCTGCACGCACTCAGGAAAAGGCCCAGTTTTATGCTGTGCGACCACTGTTCTACAGGTTGGTGAAAAGTTACTGTAGAAATTGCATCGTATGCCTGTGCGCAGAGACATTGGGAGTTACAGAATCATCCTTGTTGCTTGTTGATGCAAAATCGTCACTAGAAAGTGACTGTGTGGTGAAATACCACTTTCGTCAGTTTTGCAGATTTGCCCTTGTGAGGCTGAAGCTGTGTTCTTTACAGTGACATAATTTTTTGCAGTGTTTCAATGTGTTCTTCGAGGGGTCAATTATGAAGGGTAGTCAACACCCTATATGAAGTTGGAGATACAAAGGTTGGATCATATTCTGATGCCTTAACTATGTGTTGCTACTTGGTGTTGGTCATTATTTGGGATCCCTCTAGCTCCCATTGCGGTCGTAGAGCATACCATTTCCAAAAGAAGGAGGAGTCATTGTCAGTAAGTTGTTTCAACTTCTCGATTTCTTGGTTTGTAGCCATGATCCTGTTCTTGCTATATGACGTAATGAGACATTGTTTGATTGTTTGTTCCTTGGATATCTCAGTTGCAATTAACTCCTCGGGTACTTTGGAAGCCTTAACAAATGCAAATTCTGACTCCTCCCAAGAGCAAGGGAGTGTTCCTACTTCCGTTGCTATAGGTTCTTCTAAGAGACCTAAGTCTAGTCGATCGTAGCTTTTAGCTAATGTCATGAAAATAGAATCCAAACGTCTTAGGCAATCAACCAAGTCATCCTCAATATTTTGGGCTAAGTCTGCAACCAAGGTTAGAATTGATCGCCGCTCATGTTTGGCAGGTGGTTGAGGTTTGACAGCACTAGAGAGTTAAGTAACTAATGTTTATTGCTTGGTTTACTCCTGAGGTTGTAGCTAGGCCTTATGTTCAATGGGTTTGGTTGTAGCTACATTTAACATGTGTAGAGGTGCTTTTGAGGTCTAAGGGGCACCACCAGGACTAGATTTAGGTGATTTGTTAGTAGCAGGCTGCTGCGATTTCAAGCGATAGATCAGTTTATGCCCTACTAAGCTAGGCTTTGGAGGTTCTATGGACTTAGCAGCCTAATTCTCTTGTGGTTCGAGTGTCTCTAGCGTGATGTTTCATGTGGTCAAGCTTGAGGGTGATGTTTCAATAGGATATTTGGTTGTTTTAGCTTTAGGGAGCCAAATCCATGTGTTACCCACATAGTAGCCTTTTGCTTGCAATAAGGTCTTGGGGACCCATCGCAGCTTGACTATACGTCGATGTTTATAGTTTCGCCTTGGCTTCCTAGGTTTCGAGTGTGGGTCATTAGCCTTTCAAGGCCGTGGGTTTCTATTCCTAGGTGGCGGTCCTTGCTGTTTAGGTACCCATTTGAACTGGGATTTCTTGGCTTTAGTGTTGGGTTCAGCAGGTTGTCGGCATTGAGGTCTGGTGGGTTGTGATGAGTCACGACCCCCTCCTTGGACTTGACGATTGGATTCTCTAGCAGTGGCCTAGTGGACTTGGAGGGAGTCACATTTCCCTTGCTGAAAGGTGTATCTATTTAGACGTTTCCTATGGCTAGCTGGATACGTTGTGACTCGTATTCGACAGTACAACAAGCTCGCTTCTTGAAGGTTCGTCCTAACAATGATTTCATGCCTCCATCCTTAGTGTTGGAAAACACATAGAAGATTACCGACATGCTTTCAAACTCGATAGAAACTGTAACCTTGAACTTTCCCAAAAGTGTGTAGGGTTGGGCTCCATAAGGGTTGAGCTTAGCATTAGTGGGCTGCAATTGCAGTTTGCCAAGTTGGGTCCAATGGTCATGGGTTAAGACATTAAAATTAGCTCCCTCATCAAATCAATGTGTTGATGGTGCATGTGTTCTTAGCAATGATCATCATGCTTAGGTAAGCTGGTTCTACTGCTTCCTCATCCTCATTGTCCATCTCAATAATAGTGGCTACTCGTACGTGGATAGGAGATGTTAGCATTGGGGGCTCATTCAATAGGTGCATGGGAGGGAAGTACCTCTTTATGTGACTACCATTGAAGAAGCCTATGCCCTCACCCTCTAGGGTTTTGAGTTCTATGTTGCGAGTTCGGCTGATGGTTCAAACCTTAAAAGGTCCTAGCCCCCGAAACTTCAACTTTTGCTTATTCCTTTGACTAAGTATATTAGTACTAAGTCACCCTATTTGAAGTTGCACTACTTGACATGCTTGTCAAACCAGCTTTGCGTCTTGCCTTCTCGCATATTAGCGCATGGGTGGCTAGAAGCCAAGTTTTCGATAAGTGCTCGATCTCCATTAAGCGCTCCATCCATGCCTCTTTCCCATCCCATCTCTCTTGAAGGTCTATCCTAAGGCTAGGTACAAAGAACTCCAGGGGTAGAATTGCCTCCATACCATAGGTCAACTGAAAGGGAATCTATCCTACATCCGTCTTGTAAGCCATGCAATAGGCCCACAAGGTCACCATCAACTTGTTATCCCAATCACTATGCAAAGTAGAGATGGCCTTGATTAGGACATTTAGTAAGGTTTTATTTGTGGACTCAGCTTGACCATTTGCCTAAGGGTAATAGGGTGAATATTTTTTATGGATGATTAGGAAGGAGGATAGGAGGTGAGCTATCACTTCGTTGTTGGAGTGAGTGCCTTGGTCACTGACTAGTTTGATGGGGCAGCCGAGAACCGTGAGATCATTTGCTCCCATAGGAACTTGCTAGTGGTCCTAACATCATTTTTTCTCGTAGCTCCTTCTTCTGCCCATTTTGTAAGATAATTGGTGGCCACAATGATGTATTTGGCTTGTGAATATTATGCCACTGGACTAATGGGTCCGATGAAGTCAATCCCCCATTTCTCGAAGGATTATCGTGCGATAATTGGGGATAGCTCCATGTGATCTCTACGAATATGTACTTTAGTTCGTTGGCACTCATCACAATGCTTCACAAATCGTGCTGCATCTCGAAAGAGAGTAGGCCACCACAATTGGGACTTTAGCACTTTGCGACCTTCGCATCTCCACTGAAATCTCCTCATGCGATTCCATTGTGTGCATCTATCAATACATTGTGCATCTCATGCTCACACATGTATCTGCGCAGTAACCCATCCTGCCCCAACCTGTAGAGTTGGCCTGCTATCGATTGGTAGGGTTGGATCTCAAGATGAGCCCCCTAAGTCAAGCCTTTTCTATTAGTTGTTCCGATAGTCCGTTCTCAAGCACTTGAACTATGTCATCTACCCAATATGGTGTCATATTTGCTCTAAAAAAATCCCTTTTACTCGACAAACTGAATAGATGTGCATCTGGCAGTTTGTCTACAATACCTTACCGAGCGGATTCTCCTGTGGGGATGCAAGACATATGATTGGCCATGTAATGTTGCTTCCCTTTACGCACCACTCCGAAGAAGTCAAATTGCAGAAGCAAAAGTAGCCATCTAGCAATGCATCTTGTAGTGCAAGGTTTGTTAACCAGATATAACAAGGATTGATGGTCAATAAAAAAAGGTAAAAGGTGTAGCAAGAAGATCATGCCAAAATTTCTTTGCGGCAAACACCATGGCCAAGCCCTCTCTCTCCGTTGTTGAGTATTTCATTTCGGTCTCAGTGAGTTGTCTGCTAGCAAAGCTCACTAGGTAATCTAGGTTGTGTTCACCAAGTTGGCACAACACCGTTCCTATGGCAAATTTTGAAGTGTCAATGTGCACATGGAACGTTAGTGCCAAATCTGGGGCTCGTAGAATTGGTGCCATGGTCAAAGCCTTTTTTAGTTCCTCATATGCGCGTTGGCATTCCTCGGTCTTATGCCTATTGTTAGGATGCACTTACACCTAATTGTATCCAGAGAAATTGTCCAAAAAATTGTAGGCCTCTTTGCCATATACTCTCTGGAGCATGTGCTCGATGTATGGTAATGGGTAATTATCTCTCTTTTGTAGCTATGTTTACCTTCTTGTAATTGATACATACTCTAATCTTTCCATTCTTCTTTAACACGATGACAGTCATGGGTATGTTGTGAGTCACCACACTCGGGTCTACCCCTTTGAGCTCTTCTAGGGACCAAGCAAAGACGTCTATATACTCTTGCAAGAGAGTAATGAGACTTGCTTCATCTTTCTCAATCAAGTCATCGGCTATAAAGATAGGTCATGGGGTCTTCCCCTCCTTGGCTAAATTGACCTCTTTAACCTTGGTGGGTCCCTCGATTGGTTTGTTTGCTTGCCCTTGTCGTTTGTCTCCCAGCAAGATCACCACCCTATCTCCCTTTTTGAACTTTGTGAACCGTTTTAGCAGGTCTTGCGGTTTTTGTTGTTCCTGTGTCCATGTTTTGTTGCTCAACGTCCATTGTTCCTCCCTTACCCGTCGATGTTGTAGGTGGACAAGCAGGTCCCCCTTAGTGCATCTAGTCTTGGGAGGCGGCGGTATTTCAGGGTCACTATTTGAGCTCACTTTCGGTTCGAAATCAAACTCTTCATCTTCGCTAGAAGAGGGGCTCTCTCCTAGTGGTCGTAGCTCAGAAGGTGAGTCTGTTTGCAGCACTGGTGTGTCACGAGGCTAGGCTTGTCTGCTCGTAGTCGATTGCACCTGTGTGCTCCAACCACAAACAAGTTCAATCACAGTCCTTGTGTTTGACTCCTTTGGCTACTCTAAGGGCACTCTACTTGTGTGGTTTGGTCTCTACTCATATTTTTTCGATTATACATCCCCCTATGTCGTATTCTAGGGTATCAATTCCCTTTTGCTCTCATCGCTGAAGAAATAGCAGTCCTCATATTCGTCATTAGAGCTGTCTTTGTCCGGTCACGCATCATTCTCCAAGTTTTTCTAGCATATCTCTTCTTGGCTGGTCAAGGATTAAGGCCCAATTGTACCTCAAGTTTAAATCGTGCACTTTGGACCATCACCAATTCGGCTCGTCCAAGAGATCTTGGAGTGGCTTGAGATTTGTGGCTAGATTACCATCCAATTTTTCTGTCACATATCCTAAGATGTCCAAGAGCTCTCGTCTATTGTTCGGGGCTCGAAACATGATGGGGATTGGTCTTCCACGTAGGTTTCTGGTCATCATGCAGATTGGCACTAAGGGTATGTCCTCGAGTTTGCCAGTTAACTTGATGGGTTGCTCGTACTCCTCAGTGTTTAAGAACGGTAGGTCAATGGTACCAAGAACATGCATCCAGTCTCGCTCATCCTCAGGGCACGGGATATACTTGGTAAGGGCCCTATAGTATCCCCTATTCTATCCATCGCCTTTCAGCATGGTGGAGATGGCATTCAGGTCAACAGTAGGCGTAGTCTTCCATGTGTCCATCTCCACTCTTACGGTTTCCATTTGATTGCACAGGAAGATAAGATCATTGCCCCAGTCCTCTACGACCCTCATATTATGCATCCAGAGTTGGCCTAGCAGGATGTCGTAGTCCACTCCCTTCATGACTATAAAGTCGACAAAGAATTTGATTCCTGCGATCTTTAGTGGCCAATTTTTTAATACTCCGAATGGTCTCACCTTCATTCCATTAGCCAGTGTGATGTTGAACCTACCAGTCTTGATTGGTGGGTTACCCCAAGTTTGGACATCCTCTGCTAAGTCACCATTAAGAAAGGCATTATTCACGTCCATCTGCTGTAATTTCCAGCCTCTAGCATCAGCCAAAGCAATCGTGGTGTGTATGGTTGCCATCTTAGCAACAGGACTGAATGTTTCCTCATAATCAAGTCCATACTGTTGGGCATACCCCTTTGCGACCAGCTTGGCTTTGTACCTTTCCACACTGCCATCCGACTTGCATTTGATTTTGTAGACCCATTTGCAGCCAATGGTCTTTTTCCCTTCAGGTAGTGGGCACAAGATCCATGTCTTATTTTTAGCCAAGGCATTCATTTCTTCGTCCATAGCTGCACACCAATTCTCATCTTTCACTGCTCCAGCATATGTACCTGGTTCTTTGATCTCCATCACTTTTTTCATGTAGGCATAATGCTTTGCAGAGTAGCCACTGTACGTCAACTTGTCAACAGGGTATTTGACCCTCTGTGAGCGTCTAGGCTGTGGTGCACTGCTCAATTCCCCTCTCTCATGAGGCAAAATGTACCTGCTCTGCCTTGTGCCAGGCGTATAGACAGTCAGAATACCAAGTTCACTGTCTAAAGTGTCAGCAAACTCATATCCATAAGTCATTCTACCAGGTGTCATCATACCAGATGCATCCTCAGTAGCTTTCTCTTTTCCTTTGCTGTCCAAGACATCATATCTCCCCCTCATTGACATACTAGTGTCAGTGGACGGTGAGCTTCTCAATCTCCCTATCCATGGGAGTACTGTTTGACTACTAGGTCCTATCATAGCAATGCTCTGCTACAAATCAACTGTAGATACATGAGTGGAAGGCATACCCGATGGCACTGTAGCCGGTGATACATACCAAGAACCCATCTCATCAAAAATAACATCCCTGCTCACCAAAGTCTCCCTGGTAGAGGGATCATAGCATTTGTATGCCTTCTTCTCCTGCGAATATCCAACGAAAACACACTTATGCGCTTTTGGATCCAGCTTCTTCCTTTTCTCATCTGGAATATGCACATAAGCAAGACAACCAAAGACTTTCATGTGACTTACATCTAGCTTATAGCATACAGCCTCTCAAACGGTGTCATCTCATGAATACCTGCAGTGGGAGTCCGATTCAAGATATACATGGCTGTCATGACAGCCTCAGCCCAATAATAGAGCGGCATCTTCTTGTCATTCATCATGGCACAAGCAGCTTCCATCAAGACCCTATTCTTTCTTTCAGCTACCCCATTCTGCTGAGGAGTGTAGCTGCAGGTAAGCTGCCTACGTATGCCATTTTCAGCCAAAAAGTTGTCAAACTCATTTGACACATACTCCCCACCGCTATCTGATCTCAAGCGAGAGATATAGCAGTCAAATTCCTTTTCAACCTGCTTTTTAAACTGCGGAAAAATAGCAAACACCTCATCCTTTGTCTTCAGAATGTAAACCCAAGTATAGCGACTATAATCATCAATGAATGTCACATAATACTTCGAGCCTCCCATGAATACATTATGGGCTGGGCCCCAAACATCAAAGTGCACTAACTGCAATGGACGTGTACTCTACCTTACATGCCTAACAAATGGCAACCTCGACTGCTTACCGAACTGGCAAGCATCACATACATGACCAATATCTGAATATTGGAACTTGGGTAAACCTGTAACAAGCTGTTTTTTCTGCATAATTTGCAGCCTTTGCAAATTCACATGCCCCACTCTCTTGTGCCAAATTTCCAAATCTTTGATAGTGCCAGAACCATGGGCAAACATAGCTGAATTCAGCTCTGGCAAGGTAGCATCAAGAGTAAACATTCTGCCATTCTTGTGACCGTGAGCTATCAACTTGCATCCATTGCAAACTCTTCAATAAAGCAGCCATGCTTATTGAATCTAACCTGCAAGATCTGCTCCGCCGTCATCTGACCGACAGACAATAAGTTCTTCGTAATCGAAGGAACATGCAATACATCATGCAAATTTTTCTTTCTGCCATCATGAACCACAAGAGGCACTTTGCCTTTATGCTCAATGCTATGCTACGTGTCATCATCTGTACAGACATAGCCATGTTTTTCAGCCACCGTATCAGTGAACCAATCACCATGAGGGGTCATGTGGTTCGATGCCCCTGAATCAATGTACCAAACTGCATCATCAATGCATTTTTCAGCAACCCTGTCTTTTACATACTGCATAGCAAACAGTCTATCACCTGAGAAATCATCTTCCTAACTAAACATAGCAAAATGTCCATGATGTTTGCCCTCCCATACTTCCCACAATAGTGACAATCCTTATCCCTATTGGGATTGTCAGATGGGCGTTGCTGCTACCAAGAGCCTCTACCTCTAGGGCTAGATCTCCCCCTACCTCTAAAGTTTCCACCACCTCTTGCATTCGATACCTGCTGGTTGTTATTGCCATAGGATGCATTCTGCTGGCCTCCTCTGCCAGATCCATAGCCTCTACCTCGGCTGCCACGGCTGCGCTGATTCGAATAAAAAACTGCATCCAAAATCAGGCATTTCAGCCCTCACAGACACAGAAGTGTCAAAAGACTTATACTCAGGCCCCGAGTCATTCAAAGTCACAGCAACCATGTCTTCATCTTCAACCTGTGAACCAATAGATGCCAGCTGATCCGCAATGGTCTTAACCTCTGTGACATAATCCTGTATAGATCTGCTCTTTCTCTCCATGTTGTTGAACTTCTGCTTCAACTATATCTTGCGGTTGTGCCATAGTACTTGACCAAAATGTCCCATGCAGTCTTAGGAGAGCTGCAGTTCATTATCTGCATTACCATGGCATCTAAGATACATAAAGAGACCCAATGCAAGACTCTACGAGCTCTTTCTGTCCAAGCTCAGTGTAATCGTCTCTGATCAGCTGTAGGTCGATCTGGGAGCTCAGGTTCAGCTTCCGCTCCAGTCACCAACTCCCAGTAGCCTTTCCCTATTAAGAAGTTCTCCATGCGGAACTTCCATATGGCATAATTGTTATTGTCAAGCTTTTCCCCCACTATTTGGGTTATGTTGTCAGTCCTCTCTGCATTAGCCATATTGTACCAGACAATATTTAGTCACTGCCTGACTTCTTGCAAGCCAACAAGTATGACTGACCAAGTTCAATCCTCAACTGTTTATGACAGTTTTCTGCAATTAATTGCAATAAAAAACCAGGGTATTTCAGCCCAATGACAGCTCAAAACAGTCCACAAACAAGTGGTCTAACCCGTAGTATAACAGTCAATACATATGCTATGTAGTTGCTTCAGCTTAAACTCCTGCAACCTCACTGCCAGGGTAAATACATACAGTCTAAAAACTGTAAACTATGAGTAACCAGTAGTGATTTCAAGGCCAAAATCAATGTGTATACATGTCATACATGTCCCAAACCCTGCAGAATATCTGCTAGTACATGTGGCAGTCCAGACATAAGCATACGGGTACAAAACAGTGCATAACCAGCAAGTACAATTGTCAAATAACTTGTTTACATATTGCAATCAGCAAATACTCAGTGAAATCAAGCCTTTTTAGCTCCAAAATAGCTCAAAGACATGCCATACATCCACTTTGAAGTATCAAGGTCACTGCATGACCATATGGGCACCCATAGACAAGTTGTCTTCAATAGCCAATGGCATACATTGCATTTACAGTTTGTACCTAGCTAAGACAATGTAAATGCATTCAATTTTAGCTTCAGATTTTAGTTTTTAATCATGCTCAATGCCCGATTCAATGCTCCAAGCATTCCCAGACATATTTCCAATAGCATATAGTTGTTAGAGATCAACAGTGTCATAACATGCTTCAGTAGAAGATGATGCTTGCTGCCTGCATTCAATGACAGTTTTCAGCCTATCAATGGCTTCCAGATCAGAATATTTCAGTCATAAAAAACCAGCTCCAACACATGAGAACATGTACAAACGGCCTCCAAGCAAATGTCTAAGTCTTGTTGATGCTTTTGGGCATGACCAAGAGCTTCTATAGCTCAATGATGATCAAATGCAAGTTGTCCTTTCACTTTCCCAACAGTTCAGGACTGTTTTACAAATCTGTATACTCTGATTCTAGCTCATAACAGAGATCCAACACAAGCAATAGCTTCTTGTAGTCTTCAAGTACCTTCCAAAGAGTGCAAACATGCTTTATAGCACTTTGTAGATGATCAATGGCTTCATTTTCAGCCAACAGAGGCAGCCTTCTGTCCTAGCGCAAACACGCAGCCTACAGGAATGTCTTCAGTAGCAGCAAATGTTGATGATGATGATGATGAAGACGAACACTTAGATGTGCTCAAGAGTGCTCTCCAAAGCTCCCACAAAAGCCTCAAACACTAACATGAAGCATAGACTCCATCTGACCAAAATGCATACCTTCACAAAGACAATGGCAGACAGCCCTTCTTCTCTTTTCAACCTTGGCAGGTCAGTCTTCAGATCTTCTTCCCGCATGCACTCCACAGAGCCCAATCATGGGTGCTTTGATACCATGTTAGAAGTCTGAAAACAAAGACAGAGAGGATTGGACTCAACAGTGTAGAGCAATGAGCTCTCACACGTTTCTTCTATTCTTCCATTCCACACATCACTAAAGAGAATAGTTACAACTTAAGGTCTAGGACCATTCACACCAAACAGCTAAGTCCTAACCACCAACTTATTTAATGTCCGCATCATGTGGTACAGCTAGACAACTCAAGTGTCGGGTATGGTCATACCAAAGATAGTAGATCGAGCTTGAAGTCTTAACAACTTACCCACTATACAAGAAGGATTTGTTTTAGTCATCGTAGACATGTTCACTAAGGTAGCCTACATCATTCATGTCAAGACAGCCTTCAAAGCTTCTAAGGTAGCTAGGCTATTCCTCAAGGAGATTTTCTAGTTGCATGGATTTCCCAAGAGAATTGTCATTACTAACAGAGACACTCTCTTCACCTTAATCATTGCTAATGGCCCAAGATGGACACTCTCCTCACTTTTTGTTTGACACCCTCAAACTAATGGCCAAACGAAAAGTGCCAACCAAATCATTGAGGACATCCCAATGAGAGCTTACTGTAGTAGAGAGCTTAAAAGATATATTGAATACCTTTTACTAGTGGAGTTTTCCTATGGTGCATCCTATCACCACAATATTGGGATGGCACATTTCTAAGCATTACGCAAGCATGATTGTTTATCTCCACTAAACTTTTCTAAACCCACCTTGATAGTTTAAGCTTTTGAGAAATTGCTAGAAGATATAGAGGAACATGTTAAGGCCATTTGGCAAGATATTTAAGCTACCCAAGAGCGACAAAGGGCTTATGCTTACCCAAAAAGGACAAGTTAAACTTTCAAGAAATAAGACATGGTTTTCTTAAGAGTTTGGTCAAAGAAGAGTTCATTAACCCTTGGTTAATTTTAAAAAGTTAAGCCCAAAGTATTGCGGACTCTATTGGATTAATAAGAGTTTGGAGAGGTATGATACAAGCTAGAATATCCTACCCATCTTAAAATTCATAATATCTTTCATGTATGCCTCCTTAATCTTATGTCCCTAACCCAGACCACATACTTCGATGATGAACAATTTGTAAATCCAACTCAAGGAGCCCTTGAGATAAAACTAAAGAGAATACTTGAGGTCAAGGAGAAAAACATCTTAGGAATTGCACCCTCCAAGAATATCTAGTTCAATGGAAGGATAATCTAAAAGAGGATGCAACTTGGGTCAAAGATTCTACCCTCCAAAAGGAATGCCGTAACTTTATTTCGAAATAAGGACATCTCAATTCCTCCAAGGGGAAAGAGCATGTAACATACCCAAGTTCCTCCTCTCAATATTATAGCTCAAGAATTTGTATGAAGATTTTTAAGTCCATCTTTGACTTAAAGTCACCTCACATGTAGACCAATCACATTAATTGCAAACATTTCTTGAAGTTCACCAATATTTTCAAACCCTATGGTGCATTATAAGGTTAGTAATACCAACAACAAGAATATTTATCCTAAAAATAAATATTAGTATGGTTAGGTTAATACAATTAACTAGGTTGCATAAAATCTAGTAGGTTAGAATTAGTTTATTAAATGTTGGAAAACAAAACTAGCTAAGGTCAAAGGTTGGATATTGTAACAATACGTGAAAACACTAGTTAGTTTAGTGAAATAGTTAGTAGAATCCTAGATGGCCACATCTTACTCCCTCCACCCATCAACATCATACAAAGGAGCATCCTTTTCCCACATAAACCATATTCCTTGGAGCCTTTTGGAAAACCTCTCTTTTATGTACCCTCTATGAACAAATGAACCATTAAAAGATACCAATGCTACATGATAGACTCAACTAATCTCACTTAATTACGCATGCATTATCGGCTCTAGAATCCATATTGCAATGCCATTTTGTTAACACATTGCTAAAGGATACTAATACTTATCTCCTCTCGTAGAATCAAGGTTTGAAATTTTTCTAAATAACCACAATAATGTCTTATCAAGATTGTGTGTCGAGCCTCAAATAATCCATGAAGTCCAAGTTGGCAACTCATATATTCATTTAGAATATAATAATCATTAATTCTTGAATAACCATTCATAGGATAGGTCCAATAAATTGTTAATGCACTAAGGCAATTAAAAGAGTAAGCAATAATCTTAGAAGTTACAATTTTAAGTATTGAACAAATGACTTCAAAAACCAATGGTCAAATCAAAAAAGGAATTTAAACTATAGGGAAATAAAGGTTACTGATTATTAGAGAGAATCCTTAGAATTCATGTGAATATATCAAGGATAGAGACTTTTGGAAGTTTAATGAGAAAGGTCTTATAAACTAAACCCTAACTATAGTAACTAAATCTATTGAGGAAACCTCAAAAGGATATAAACATAGTTATCGGATTAACTAATGCTACTTATGATAGTAATCATGGAGGCCTAGAAACATTATAAGTTATCAACTTAGATCCCATTGTTTTAGGGTCTGTTTTAGCAAGATAATGATCAAAATCAACATAGAAAAATGATTTTTTAAGAAAAGCTTAAAGTTCAAAATCATCAACTTAGAGTTTTCCCTCAAGTAGTTCTTTAAATTAGACTTGCTAAAAGAATCTAATTATTGAAAGTCAAAGAAAATCCTATTTGCAAAGTAAATGTTGAAAATTAGTTCATATGTTTTTTATTGAGAGGAAATTTACCAATTCAAAGTAAAGCACTCTAGTTGAATGGAAATGATCGAGCATGTATCTCCCCAAGGTTCACATCGAGGGTCCATCACCTCGAGTCAAAAATAAGTTGACTAGGGCACTACAAAACACCTAGTGCAAGAGGTTGCTCAAGGAAGGTTTCCTCATGTAGAAGCATGGGAACCGATCGGGCTAGTCATGCAAGTAATTATTCATGTGCAATCCAAAGATCAAGACAATCTTCCGATAAGTGTTGAAAGGCCCAAGTCTAGAGGACAAGGCAAAACTGACATAGGGTTGGTTTCTTGCTCTAGAATGAGCAATTGTAAATAAACCTTTGATTAACAAAAGACCTATTTTTACAAAACTATTTAAAATTATGTATACATATGTGCTTAATAAAACGTTTAAAGAACCCAATTTAATGGGCTAATTATTGAAGCTAGTTGTGTTGTTTAAAAGACTAAAGATGATTTAGGTACGGGCATGGAAAGTGGATGGGCACACTCCTAATGAGAGGGATCTATAGATAGGTGGACCCGATTGATATCTGGAAGTAGTTTGAAATTGTCTTTGTGTATGTGCCTAGTAAGATATTTAGCCAATGTCTCTTGATGGAGAAGACTACAAAATCTAAGGGTTGTGGAAGCCACTAAGCTTGGAAGTACGTGGGGAAAACCTATGTTGCACATTGTAATGGTCTCCAAGAGGGCTTATGGCCTATTGACGTCTTAGAGCATCCTATGACTAGAAGAGGCTTAGTATGCATCATGAGCATCTTATTGCCTCAAGCATAGAACTTTGATAGCCAATGCAAAACTATCAAGGTAACACAAGGAGTGCCTACAAGCAAACTTCTATGGGGTAGGGAGCAAAGGCCAATTACAACAAGCTTTGGTGAGTGTCTTGATTTGTGGCAATAAGGTCACCCATTGGGCAATCCTCCTTGAATGTCACAACAAAATAGGTTGAAGCAATCTAAGTAGACAATGGTCTTGTCACTCTTACAACCTATATTCTTCACAAAGATTATATTTAGCTCTTGGGATAACTCTCCTCTAGTACCATATAACTCTCCTCTTACAACCTATATTCTTCACAAAGATTATATTTAGCTCTTGGGATAACTCTCCTCTAGTACCATATAAAGACAATTTGGTATGAAGTAATCTAAGTAGACAATGGTCTCGTCACTCTTACAACTTATATTCTTCACAAATATCATATTTAGCTCTTGGGGCAACTCTCCTCTAATACCATATAAAGACAGTTTGGTATGCAATGGAGACTGACAAACTATATGACAAACACTAATAGCAAATTAACTTAAAAACTCAAAAGAACCCAAAAAAAAGGATGAATGATGCACAATCATGATACAATGGGGGACCCTTGGTCTCCATGTCTCTAGGATTGAGAGAGAGGCATGAGTTGGAGTGAGATGATTGCACTATCTTTGGTTTATCAAGCAACAGCAGATGTGATAGACTCTACACTATGCAAGGAGCAAGACGCAATCCTTCATACAAGGAATGTCAAAGAAGACACCGAATAAAGGTGGCCCACGATGAAGAGAGCAAATTGCTTCCTCCATAGCTATGGAGGATGACGAGGACGAGTTCCAAGAGCTTTAGCAACAAACTCAAAATTGTCTATTGTTGGACTATCCCATATCAACAAAGAAACAAATATTTTCCAAGGGATATACCAAGAAGTGGGGTGGATACTATAGAAGGTGAGTCTCCGATTGCAGCAGCAAGATCTCCAGAAGAAAGAAATGCGCTCCTAAGATGGTGGTGGACAGTCTATTAAGGAACCGTGACCATTTGAGTAGCTGCTTCAAAAAGCATAAAATATGCCAACTTCCGCTAATAGGCAACTGCCTTCAAAATGTGTAGAGCCTGAAAACACAAGCAGGGCACATCTCTTTGATTGGGTGCAGGCTGGGAAGCAACTACCAAACATGGGCATCCCACTGCCTATGCAGGCTGTAGGCAGCTCCAAGGAGAGTAACACAGCTCCAATAGGACATCATCTACCAAGCACAAGAGAGGGAGAACAAAGTAACAGCATTCACAACAGGTAGTAACTAGGAATGATCTGAAAAAGGAAAACGTAGGATGCACAGGACATACCCACATGTAGGGAATGTTTGGGTATCACACTGAAAATAAAAGCCTTCCAATCATAAATATAACTTTTTCTGACTGAACTAAGGAGCAATAAATAGGTTTATTCACTAATTATTGATGCCAACCTTTAAGTTTGGTTGCACAGAATTAAGGAGTAATAATCAGGTGTAAATGCATGTTAATTAAACAATGGATGCTATCGTTTGGTTGCTCAATACTATCTGCCCAACAAGGTTGAGAATTAAGAGACCTACAAGTTAAACTCTTGGACACCATCATACATCATCACTTATCATTGGGAATAAACACACATGCAGGACTGTACTTGTATTTTCTGCTAAACAATGTTCCACACAAACAGATGAAATGCTTTGCACCAGTGTTACAAACACTTAGGACAGTAGAGTAGTTCAGTACTACCTGCCTGACAAGGTTTGAGGAGAAAGAGGCCTGCTTCTAAAGTTAAACTCTCAGACACCAACGTACATCACTTGTTACTAGGAATGCACGTATGCGGTAATGTATCTGTATGTTTCTGCTAGACAACATTCTATTCAGTGCTTTCTTTAGCTTCAACCCTGTTTCTTGAGCTCAATCAAAGGATCGCCTATTCATTTTTAAATGTAACACTTTGAACTAAATCAAAGAATCAACAATTCAATACACGCATGACTATTCATTTTGAAATTGATGACTTGATCTCACAAAAAAAACAACAATGCATTTCAAAATCAAGCATCTATTTCAAAACTCTACAGGAGTGTTCTAGCTGAAAATCTATACTTGGGCTGCAGATGTAACTAGTACCATCTGTAACTAGCACCATCTGTGTCTTAGCTACTTCCTACTACAACACTGATTGGAGATCCAAACTGAAGAGGACTTCCATACATCGTTGTGCTTTTATTTCATGAAAGGATTTAGTAACACTTTTAGTAATGTGCTCAGCCGGAAGAAGCACCAGGTGTTTCAGATGCTTCTGTGATGTAAAACCCAATTCCAAAACTAAATACCTTGCTTTGGGCACTCTCAGACGACCGCTTCAGATAACAGCAAAATAATGTGACTAAAATCACCCAAATAGCAACTTTCTTCAATCCTTTCAATGTCCAATTACTTCAAAGCGGTCAGATAACAGCAAAATAATGTGACTAAAATCACCCAAATAGCAACTTTCTTCAATCCTTTCAATGTCCAATTACTTCAGAGCGGTCAGATAACAGCAAAATAATGTGACTAAAATCACCCAAATAGCAACTTTCTTCAATCCTTTCAATGTCCAATTACTTGAACACAGCTCTGACCTCAGAAGAGACAAAATTGGGAGTGCAAACCAGCCCTCAAACAATCAACAAACATCCACTCTGCCTACACTGCTTGGAGCCCCTATTAGCATGGGATATTTCACTGTTCAAAACCTTAAAGCAGCTACAAATTCCCAGCATTCAGAACCCACCCCTCTTGGAAATTCATTGGCCTGTGCTACACTAAGTTTCTAGGGTGATTGATGACCTGCAGAAACTACGGACCAGATCGTTGAAAACCTAGAGCACATTGCCAGAAACGATGAAAATCCAGCATTTTGTGGATAACATGAAAACAACAGCAATGTAGTACCAACACTGAACACTATTTAAACAATCAAAATCTCCAACACTTAGCACAAAATCTTGAATACCCTTTCTTCAAATACAAAATGTCATTTTGCATTTGGTTATTGCTTTAAGCTGACAAACACTTGGACAGCATACTGCAATCACAAAACTGTCGTGTTGTACTTAGAAATTTGGACCATAATACTTGCATTAAAAATACAAACAAACGCACAAGGTACATGTATATTTTGACATCAATGTATTTGCCAATATCCAACTCTGAAAGGTAGCATTCAAATGTCTCTTGCAAAGACACGTGTCCACTCCAACAATAGCTTCTGTTTACTGGTTTTGACAAAAAATTGTGCAGCACTTGCATTTAACTTATTACATAACCAAAAAGAATAGTTTTGAGACAGGTCAACTCTTTTTCTCTTGACCTCAAGCAACATACCTACTCTCTTACACTGTAGTAAGATCTTCATGTAACATCCCTTGCTCCCTTGGACAGGAGACTACCAAAACTAAGTCAGAGCCAGTTGTATGTACTCTGCAGAACTCGTTTCCAATTATCTAGACCCTCAAGAACAAAAATACTAGAATCATAGCCAGCACAAACAAAGCAATCACTACAATTGTCCACAAAGGGAAAGGTCCCACAGCATTTTTGGAGACAGATCTTGTTAATGTGGACTTCAAACCCTTTTCCTTCATACTTTTAAGTGGGGGTTTTCTGCGCTGCACAACAGGTTTTTGGGCTGCTTGTACCTCACTGGCAGATCTCATCTTAGGAGCCTCTGGAACTGCTTCAGGTGAAGATTCAGCTTCAACAGCAGAATTTCCACCTGTAGAAGTGCCCTCATTAGATTCGGTATTATTAGCTGCAGCTCTCTTCCGTGCCCTTTTCTCCTTTTCCTGGTTAAGCAAAAGTTCCAAACCAATTCACATGAAACTCACCGTACAACATGCTTGTTGATATCTTCAAAAAATATATACCACAAAAATATCTCTCCAATTCCAACTACTTTCACTGCATCGAAGTGCTCAGGGTAAACAGTCCACTCAAGCATTAAACATATGCCAGCAGATCTTACCTTTTCTTTACGCTCAGCCTCTTTCTGGGCTCTTGCTTGAGCTTTGGACTCCACCTTCTCTGCCCGTTTCTTTTTCCTCTCGGCTGCCTCCTTAGCCTTGGCCATCTCCTCTTGTCTGCGTTTTTCTTTCAGCTCCGCAGCTTGAATTGCATCATTCTCAGTATCCTTTTGACTAGATACTGTAGTTGCAAAAATTGGCTCCTCATAAACTTTGGAGTCCAATCCTCCATTCACGTTCTTGCTGATACTAGCCCTTTCAGCAACTTCAGGTGTTTGACTAGATACATCAGAAGATTTGGCATAATTCACCACTGTGCTGGTTGGTTGTGAACTTGCAGCAGTGTCTTCAGGGAGAGGAGCTGGAATAACACCATCGTTGATTTGCAGAGGCTTCTCACCAGGACCCAAAGATCTTCCATCTAGAGTCTCTAGCCGTCTAATGGTACTTGCCTCATTGTTCTTCGCATATTCAGACCGAAATTTTGCTTCAGCATTCCAACGTCCAAAAAACTCTTCCATCTATGATCCAATAGACCATTGCTCTTAGCACTTCACAAACAACACAAAACTACAGAGAGCAGTACAAAATGTAGCATCATGCTATACCTGCTTGCCACAACACATCTCCAGTTCATCAATTGCTTTTTGTCCAACTAGATCCTTTGCAGCCAGGATATCCCGCTTGTTTTGATAAAATGGATCATTCTGAGATAAGAAAAGAACAGAAGGGCTCAAGCCTTTGAAGCATCAAGCCAAATGTAACAAACCTACACCAATCCCAATAAAAACAGCCTCTAGAAGCACTCAAAAAAACAAGGAAGATAGAGAAAAGTAAACCACCTGTTTAACAGAAATAAATTGAGGACAACAATACTCAAACAGACAGAAAGTATCAAGCAGCTTCTTAAAGTGTAAAGAATAATCCTAGCATCATGTGCACACGTGCTTGCCTCCTGTATGGCCTTCACCCAATTACTACACATGCAGCCCTTGTAGACTGGAGAGTATCTGAACTTTATCTTTTTCTATTGTATCATCAATCTTGAGACATCAAGCTGATTTTTCTTTCAAGAGTGAAAAGTAAAAAAGACTCTACACATTATTACCTATCTTTACAAAGCATCTGGGGTTGGCTTCTATCATACTCGAAACCAATTTGCCTGTCTACAAGAAGCCCATGCACAGGTGCAGAAGGGCATAATCTGTATTCATCATATATTTACCGTCTAACTTTAGATTCATCCTTTGAACAGTTGCAAGAGTGCATAATCTAGGCGGGATTTCATGCAATAAAGTACAACAAACAAACTTATGATCCTGTGCTAATTTACTCGATAAAATCTATGAACATCTTTGAGAAAACTCCAATCGTATCCGAATTGGGTTGAGGTCTCTCAGAAACTTGTGGTAGGATTGGACTCAGACAAGAAAGTAAAATCAGTGGAATTACTGAAGTACAAATAGTCAAATGAAATAAGTTCACACAGAATTAGATTGTCAAAGTGCTACCTTTGAATTTTCCTTTTGTCTTAATTCCTTAAGGACAGCAAATGCCCCTTGCTGTACAGTTTGGGCTTTTTCAAATTGTTGCCGAAGTTCTTCCAATGCCTTGTTGACCTTTTCAATGTCTCTATCAATATCCTCGCATTCTAGTCGGATTTGTTTATGTTCCTTTCGAATTGCCTCAAGGTCATCGCTTAAGGACTACACAAAGTGTAAGTATCTCACTTGAAAGTATCCATACACAGTAGTATTGCAGACAGAAGGGAAAACTGTGGGATGTAAGTGATTGCATACATTACACTGCTGTTGGATCTCCTCTTTTGGGCCTAAATTTTCCATAATCTCTGCTTGCAGCTCGCGCACTTGGGCACGGGTTGACTGTAGTTGTTTAATGTCACGCATAATCTGCTTCTCCTCTTTTAGGGTGTTTATCTCATGACCTAATTTAAATTCGAGTTCACTGATCTGAAATAAACAGCAAACCAGAGCAGTTCAGCGACCAAAGAATAGAGCCACCATTTTGAGAGCCACCAAAGAATACCTTTATATTGAGTTCCTCCTCAGAGGAACACAGGTCTTGCCCTTTTCCTCGAAAAGGGTTTTTAAACTTGTTCAGGGACATCAGATATGGCTCCAATTCCATGCGCTTTCCTTCAATCAGCTCCCTGTAGGATCTCTGCTTCTCACGAATGGGCTTCAACTTCTCAAGGAGCTCGCCCTTGATTGCCTGGGAGTGAATGGTCGAATAACAGTCAAATATGAGCAACAAGGAGACTACGTTACAAAAATGCACAAACACCATACACAATGCAAGGGAGGCCTACCTTCTCTCTCTGCATTGCATCTCGAACTGTGTCCCTCTTTCTGAGGGAGTCTGCTAGGCGTGCCTCTGCCACCTTGATCTCATTTCTTAGCTTCTCGTCTACATTTCTTGGTATTCTCACTAGATAAAATGTCCGCCGGCGACCAAGAGCCCGCGGCTGCTCCGCGGAAGGGGCAGGTGGGAGCACGACCGTTGTGCCATCGGCGCTGATCCAGCTTGATGGCTGTGCTGCAGATCCCCATCCAGATCGGTTCGCATCTTTTTCATCCGCAAATTGCTCTGTTTTGGGGTCGGATCCATTCGGCTCAGCGATGAGCTCTGTGTTGCTCACCTGGGGGAGAATTTCAGCGCCCATTCACTGAGACAAAGTTTCAGACTAAGACCTTGCGTTTCAGTCCAAAGACGCAGTCTCTGAGGGTGGCCCTGTAAAAAAAAATATAGTAGGAAGACAGATCACATCTATGATCATACACGAAAGCGAGGCATCTGGTTAAAGAAAAAGAAGATTTTTGCTCTTGCATCTTGAATGATGCAACAGAAAAGCTGCGTTTTCACGAGATTCGATCACGAAGAATCAACCTGAGACAATCAAATTGGACTTCGATGTGCCTCTGTTTCGCTGTATGTGTGTATGTGAGACAGAAAAAGAGAGAATGTCTACCTGCTGCTTCGATTCTCCTCCGTAACGGGCGATTCTCGATGTTAACCCTTCCCTCCCTCTCTCTCTCTCTCTCTCTCTTTCTCTCTCTCTCTCTCTCCGTGTCTTTTTTCTGAGAGAGCTGTTGGTTGAAGACGAGAGGAAGCAGTACAAGGAAACAGGCTAGGTATGGTCTTCTCAGCCTTTAAACCCTTCAGAATCACACCTCATACGTGCCGTCCGACCGGCTCCTACCGTCCACACGTGTTTGGCGTCTGCGAAGTTGTTTCTTCCTCTTATAGGCTTTAACTCCAGCCTCCGCCTGGGCCCCCTGCCCCTGTTCTAGGTTGTAGGCTACTAGGCATCATCATCTCACACATGCATTATCCCATGATCCATCCAGCCTATAAGGAGGCTCTATAGGTAGGCCATTGGTGCATTGGACAGCTCTCTTGGCTACTACACACCGCGATAGTGCACCACCCCAAAGCTCGAGATTTGGATTCCAAGCCTATAAGGAGGCTCTCTGGGTAAGCCATTGGTGCATTGGGCAACTCTCTTGGTTACCACAGACTACCTATAAAACTCAACCCACACTCTAAGCAATTGAGCTACAATCTCATTGGCTACATGAGCTTCACTTTACTTGCAACATTTCAAGTCAATTCTTGACATCCCACTACACCCTTACATGGTTTAATCCAAGAGACCGTTTCCACAATCTTGTAAACATAATTATTGGTCCTACGAGTATTTGCAGATGAAGCCAAAACTTTAAGTGCATATTTTGCTGTTGTGTGACTAGGATTCTTACACTTTGTTAACTAGGTGCCAAATCTAGACACCGCACATGAGCTCCCTTCCCTAGAAGAAAAGGCCTTGGTCCTCTTCCCACTTCAGGATTTCTTGACCTTTCTACCTCTACAATTTCAACTAGACTTCTACACTTCTTCTGCATCAGACTTCTCACCAACCTCATCTTTTGCCAATCACTCTTATGAACTTAAACTTCCTCATCTGAGACGAGTTGTGCATCTATTTATGCCCTTTACTTGACTTATCAAATCCCTTAGAAAAGTTTGACTTATAGGGCCCTTCCAATCCTTTAATAAAGACTCATTCCACCCGAGCCCTGGCTTCCACCACTTCGTCCAAAGAGGACTTCTTGAAATCTAATGTGCAACAAAGTGCTTTATGGACTTATTTAACCAGAAATGAGGGTTATCTCCTCAAGATTTTGTGCTAAATCTAACCAGTCAATAAGCTCCCAAAGTTTGGCAACATAATCTTCTAATGATAATTTCTTTGGATTCGTATGAGGAAGCCACTTCCAACACATAAGCATAGGTGTTCTTGTTGTGTATCTCTAAAAGAAGGAATGTTATACCTCAACAGAAGTTGAGAATTGAGCATGAACTGATTGAGAGACCCATTATGTATATTGTTTGTAAAGAGTATCAATGAATGCATGGGCCTTCACAGCTTCAACAATAGTATCGAGGTTATTAAGTGAGTATATATTATCAAAAATAACAATATAAGGATATTGATCCTCAAATTCCTTGCCAAATAACTTTTGATACCAAATCAACACCAACCTAGGAAGCTGTTGGTTTCCTCATAAGTATGTAGATGACTTACAAGGAGGTGGGAGTGGCAAGGGAATCAAAATATGATGGCATGTTGACAATTGTGACTTTGATTGGTCGCATTGTGTGGAGAAGATGAATGATACCAATGTGGCAACCCCTTGCCATTATAGATCAAAAGTTGGATCCGGATCAATTGATTGTGACTTTGTTCTTAGACCACCCATGACATAGATGGTGCCAAACATCTAGATCTACATCAATCCCCATGGCATTCATGCAAGTTCATCTCTAAACTTCTAGTTAATCATGATCCCTAATCAGTAATGGTTGCGAATTGCAAATCAGGAAATTTCTGAAGTATTCATGTGAATTCTTTCAATCAAAAAGATAGAACCTTAAAGGGCAATTAGTACTATAGAATAGATGTTACAAAGCTTAGGCTTATCATCATCTTAATATAAACAGCTCAAAGTACATCAAATGTCAAAGTTACATTTATAGATATGAATGCCATCACAATACATGAGTTAACATGGAGATACAAAGAGATATCATGTGTATTGGCACCTCCAAGACCCAAAGAGCCTCATAATGTCATTTGACATATGGATACATACCCATTTGGATATATAGTCGTTTTCCATTAGCTAATACATTTTTGTCCTCTTATTATTTATGTAATCCATCACAGATTTTTAGGGCATAATTTCTTGTCTTCTCAAATTAACTAATGATTTTTGTTATTGGGATCATATGGGAAAATATGTTGCTAGCTTTTTGAAATACCCATTTTTTAATGTGTAAGGACCTTGTGATTCAATTAAGTGTCTTCCCATTCTTAATGTGCCTTGGGAGAAAATTCTATGGAGTTTATCGCCACAAAGGCTAAAAAATAGTAGATAATGATAAGAATGCATGCTAGAATTTTTGAAATTGTTTTTCTATTTTTTGAAATAGGACTTTAATTTACACACAAGAAGGATATTCTACTAGAAATTAACCTAGTCCTAGCCAATAGCATGAGGACACCCTCGAATGTGGTTGGAAAGGCGGTCTCATGAGGTGGACTAGTCTAGTAGCAAGTGGTTTGGGTTTCGATAGAGTCTATGTAGTTGTCTTAGCTCTCTAGTGGATCACTTTAGATCAATATCTTTCCCCTCAAAGAGACTTCAACTCATTGCTAACATTCATTCTAGTCTTTCATAATGTTGAGTGTTCCTTATGTGATTTTACTTGCAAGATGTATCATTTTTGGTTTGTTGATTGATCCATGTTAATTTACAACATTTTATTAGAGCTAGGGGAGTAGACGTTCCAAGCTTAGAATCTTCATTAGCATTAGGATATGTGACATTAGTTGCACATCTATCTAAAATCTTGAATCCCTATATTTCCTTGCATGTTCTTTATACCTACCTAGCTACAATGGAGGCTCATATATTGATTTTGACTTTCTCCTTTTGGAAAACCTTTTTTAGACAATGTTCTCACCTTTAGGCACTAAGACTGAGGCCCTTAAACCTCGAACCAATAAGTAGTAGCTTCAATATTATCAAGGTTCTCTATTCCATGGTTCAGTCAACTAGCCCATGGTTTTTGGCACATCGTTCATAGAGCTATTGTTATGGATTTTGTAGCCAACGTATCCTCTTCTCCTTCAAATAAAGACCTACCTCATATATCCTCTACTACTAGATCTTCCCAACACACATTGAAAAGTGGGCTTGTCCATTCTACTTAGTTCTCACTTCAACTATTTCAAGTTGAAGTCAACCTGGAAGAATACAAAGATGGCCTCATAAAGCTCAATGGAGTTACATGGTTAATGAAGGAAAAGTTATTGCTCACAAAAAGGGATGGTGCAATGTTTTTAGTGGCAAGGACAAGTGATCAAAGTTGGAAGAAGACAAAGTCATCTTGATCATAAAGGACATTAAAGCACTAGCTTCTCTAGTGCTAAGGATGGAAGATGACTACGTGCACCATATTGGTGATTGTGATTATTCTAAGTAAGCATGGGATATACTTGAAAATATATTTAGAATTGTTAGGATATAAAGTCTAGGTAAGATATTTAGAAATAAGGACATGTAACTTGTGGGCAAAAGGATCCCATAATGATCTTCATTGTAAATATCCCAAATATTTAAAATAGGAACTCACCTACCTTATTTAATGTACCATGTATATATATAGCTGCAAGCAATGAAATCAATAACTATAGTTCACTCTACTTTCCATACTCTCTCTCTCTCTCTCTCTCTCTCTCTCTCTCTCTCTCTCTCTCTCTCTCTCTCTCTCTCTCTCTCTCTCTCTCTCTCTCTCTCTCTCTCTCTCTCTCTCTCTCTCTCTCTCTCTCTCTCTCTCTCATATACATTGTGCATAATGTCTTTTAATCCACTTATCCTCCAACCTATGCTTTTCACCACAAGGTATCAGATCCCCAAGTTGTAGCTATCTAGCCCATCATATCTTCTTTGTTGTCTTCAAAATCACAAACCACTTATCTCCTTTTACTCTCATTGCTCTAATGGATTTTATTAATGCCACTACCTCTTACAACTACCACATCAACGTCAACAAACTCAATGGTAGCACCAGCTGTCAAGTTTGGAAGTTGAGAATGGAACTATACCTATCCCAAGCTGACCCCTGAAACATCATTAGTGGCAAGGAAGAATGCCTTAAACAAGAAGGAGCAGACAAGGAAGATTGGATGCAAAGAGATGTAGCTGCAAGGATGGAGATTCTGATCCATTGTGGAGATTGACAAGTGCAACTAGTAAGAACAATACCCACTGCAAAAGCTATTTGTGATTTCTGCAACAATACCTATGAACGCACATATATTGTATATCAAATGACCATGTTCAAAAAGTTAGTCAGTGCCACGAAGCATGAAGATTAATCTGCCACTAAGTTCTTAGAGCAATGGTAGTCCCTACTAGATGAAACCATAATATCTAGATTAGTATTCTCTAGAGAATTACAAGCTATGTTTCTTCTCTCCTCTTTGCTTCTATCCTAGAGAGCCTTTATCACCACTCAAACCTCCATTGATAAACTCAAGATTTAGCCTCTCATTAATAGAATCAAGCAAGAACAAATTATGAGCGATACTCTTTCCACTTCTTCTACTCACAAGAGACTAAAGCCCTAGCTGTAACCACCTACAACCCAAAACATCTCTACAAAAGAGCTCACATTGTTCACCCAAAGCCTAAGTTCTCTCCTAGATCTAACTTCAAAGGAATCCTTACAATCATCATCACAAACCCAATTTTCATCATTCATTTCAATCCTTGTCCATTTCTAGCAATCCTCAGTACCATGTCATATGCAATGTTTGTAAAAAACAAGGTTGTATAGAAAAGGATTGTCGGCAAAAAGATAGATTTATAAAAATCACTTAAGAGGGCAAGCTCATTTTATTAGCATTGGAAACTATGACACAAAAAATCAATCAGACACCATCATCAACTTAGCTACAAGTGTTTGGGTACGTCATCAAGACTCCAAAGAAGAACACACTTGGTTCCTAGACTCTAGAGCTACTCATCATATGACTCTCCACAAAGAATGGTTGGTAAATTTTAAAGAGATGTCTACTCCACTCAATGTAGCCATTGGGGACAATAGCATCTAGCGAGCTAAAGGCTATAGTACCATTCAAGTGGAGCTTCCATCCAACCACATCATCAAGGTACACATAGTTTATTATGTTCCAAATCTTAAGAAAAATCTTCTCAGCATCAATGAGCTCACTTCTCAAGCCTCTCTGAATGCTCACTTCTTTAAGGACCACCTATATCCTACAGCTACTTTCACCTTCTCTCAAACTCACTTGTCCAAAATTAGGTAGACTTTACACTCTTGGTTACTCAATTCTTAAACCTCTTGCTAATTCCACCTCACTCTTTAGCTCACCACATGACTCTCTTCTATGGCACTTTCGACTTGGTCATGCCTCTCAACATGTCCTCTAATAACTTATCCACAAGAAACTTGTCCTGGGTATCCCATCCTCTCTCTCTCAACTTCCATTTTGTCAAGCTTGTGCGCTACGCAAAGCCACACACCTTTCCTACTCTAAATCTCATCTAGTTATATCTCAACCCCTTCAACTAGTACATTCCAACATTTTTGGTCCTATCAATCTCGCATCACTCATCGGAGCAAAATACTTCATGGTACTAAGGGATTGTTGTTCTAGATATATTGTTGTATATTTTCTCATAGGGGAGTCACAATTATTTTTTCCAAGAGTATTAAAGAGTGATGGAGAATAAGTACGAGTTACTAATCAAGGCTCTATAGATGGATAATGGAGGAGAGTACACATCCAATGAGTTTTAAGACTGTTGCAAAGCCTTTACAATTCATCTCATGAGCTTACCATACTGTATTATCCACAACAAAATGGAGTTGCTGAACGTAAGAACTGCACTTTGCTAAATGTTGTAAGAGCTATGCTATTAGTGGCTCGCCTTAACAAAGAATATTGGGAAGAAGTAATTGCTTGTGCTACTTATCTCCAAAACACATTGTATTCTACCTCTCTTCACAATCACACTCCCTATGAATTATGGTTTAGCTACCCTTTTGACTTATCACATCTCAAGATATTTGAATGCATTGCCTTTCTAGTCAACATCAACCACAAATCAAAATTATCACCAACAACCACACACCTTGTCTTCACTAGATAATGTTGAGCCTTATGGCCACAAAGCCTATAGATTTTAGGACCCAATAAACAATGTCTTCATATATGGTAGGAGTGCTATCTTTCATGAACTCAATATCTTCTTGATTCTCTCAACCACCACAAATTCTCAATCTCTTACTCTCTATCCAATTGCACCCTTTGAATCAACATCTTCTAGCTCATCCCTTGCCAATCATACATCAACACCAAGTCCCGCATATTATCTTTCCCCTTCCCTATTCAAAAGATCTCCAATACACCTATCACATGGGATAAAACCCTTCCACATGTCCAAGAACAATTAATACCTCCTCTTCAAAGGTTAACAAAAGGCCAAAACAAGTCAAAATTTCCTTCCAACTCATCGCAACCTACATTAAAATGTGTTGCCAAAGGCCAGGATTCAACATCATTCTCTCCTTTTCATTCCTTCAATAATCTTCATCACCACTCTCTGACTAGAGCAGGCCAACCCCATCATCCATTGCACGTTGGAGGGAGCTTAAATAACCTCCAATCATCACCAAATATGGTGCCTGAAATTCCATGATAGCAGGCCATGTTTCAATCATTCAACATGCATGTTGCCCCTACGCCATTACCAGCTTCTCTCTTCAACACACTTGTTGCCCCTATGCCATTACCAGCTACTGTCTTATCTCAACCATCCTCCAATCATTGCCACAATAGCTCACTAGTTGAATATTCCAACTTCCCTCCCTTCTTGCTTAGCATTGATCATCAAAGAGAAGTTATAACAATAGGCCCAACATAGCAAGAAGTAATCAGAATCTCATATACTCACCCATCCTCACTGTCTTTAGCTTTCCCAAGAAATCTCATCCGTCCTCTTCATCTCGTAAACAGACCAATCCAAAAACAATAGGTAATCAGAGAAGCAAAGGCACTTCTTCCTCTGTCAAAGGTTTTTGAAGGTCAGTAAGGCTAGCTGCCATGTTCTCTACAAATTGCATTACAACCCTTGTTGCCCTCATTGTTACCAACATTCATCCTCCATCACCCATCTCCTCCTCCAAACCCATTACTCTCTTCAGTTCATCTGACTCTGATGAAAATAAAGTCATGTCATTACCCACTCCTTGCTACAATAGCTTGGATGACCTCTATGATGAAGACTCGCATTCATACTCAATTAGTACACCATGGCTTTAGATGGTTGAATACAAATCATAACATTTATGTCCTCATTCAAGGCGACACAATCATTATCCTAGGACTCTATGTCGATGATATTCTTATCCTAGCTAACTCTTATTATGCAATGTCAAAGGCCAAATCTATAATATCCTCCCAATTTGCTATAATAAATTATGATCCCATGCACTACTATATTGGCATTGAAATTGATCAATCACCTACATCCATTAAAATGCATCAACATACCTACATCCATACTATTCTTGATGCCATGAGGCATAGTCACGGTGGATTCCATAAGATTTTACAGTGAATTCTGTAAAATTTATTTGTTGGCCGGGGCTCGTACATAAGGTGGATTCCTTGTGCGAGAAGTTGACGGGGATGCTTGTTCTCTTGAGCGTTTTATTAATTAATGTGTATGTGGGTGATTCCGTAAAATTTATATAAATTAATTAAGATTTTACGAGTTTAGAGTATGCACTCAAATTAAATTAAGGTTAGGACAGTGTTCCAACCTATTTTAATTATTTTGTAGCTGAAGACTACTAGGTATTCACTATTTGTTTATTTTATTTATAAACAATTGTGAATGCTTCAATTGATATGTAGAGCAAGTAGCAATGGCTTTGGGTAGCACTGGGTGTTAGCGTAAGTCCAAGCGTAAATTTCATAATTATGATTAGTTATCTTAAGTATAATATATAATATTATGTATTTATATGATATTGTATTATTAATAATTATTACTCTATTTGTAAGTTATAAGTTTAAACTTTTTTAGTAACAATTAGATAATTATCTTTAGTACTATTAATTAATTTATTTTTAATATAGATTATTTTAAAATATGAGATTTAATATATGCTTTTATTGAAATAAGCTTTCTTTATGGAATACCTTGCTATTTTCTTAATGTGATTAAGTTTTAGAAGGCTTTTCTAGCTTTCTTTATAAAAGCAACAGGATCGCGCGCAAAACAGGAAAACAAAGTGAAAATTGACTTTTTTCATTGGTCCCTAATCCGGAATTGAAATTCAGAGTTTCAAGGGTCGTTTTGGAGGTTTTTGTACGTTCCAAACGCAATGGTGATATCAAAACATCAAGATTTAGAGCACATTATTCCTAGTGCATCACTTAATGGGGTGATCAGAGCACTATGATGGGGATATCTTGTACAGACAGTACAAGTTATGAACGGGAAAAGAAGTGTCTGCCAAGTGTAAGAGTGTACACAAGAACCAAGGAGTTATACATAAATGAATATGGATTAAGTTCTAAGAAGAGGAAGTGCATTAGCATTGTGTATATGTATTTATGTGTGCATCTGGGGACGCCTGGGAATGTTTACTTGTGTGTAATGAGCATTGCATTCATTTGGGGTTATCCTCTCCCTTACAAGTCAAGGTTTAAGGTCTTTTCTTTCATTAAGAAATACGAGAGACATGATCCTTTGGAAGTGAGGAGAGAAGTGATTTTCTCTTTCTAAGGTCTAAAATGTCACAAGATTTTGTGTGGAAGTCAATCTTAAGGTTGAGGCCCAATGCAATTTAATGAACTCTCCTTAAGGTGGTTGCATGGACCACAAGTTCAGAGTACAGTTTGAGAAGCTGTTTTTTAAATTAAAAAAAAAGACATGGCGAATCCATTTTTTAAATATCTCGCGATAGAAAGACAATCTCTAAAAACAGCCCACTGGGGTTATTGGAAACAACGAGATCTACAACTTTCCTGTTGGTCGTTTTTTCATCCGAACAACACACAGAGAGATATCTCGAAATTGGTGCTGCAGAGTAGGTCCTCGAACATCCACATCTTGCATGAAGATCAACTCAAGTCTCTCTCCAAGAAGAGAAGCTCTTGAAAGCCTATAAAAGAGGAGGCTCTCCTTGGGTGTGAGGGAGGTGAAGGAACCATCACTTTGCATGCATCCAAGAGGAGAAGAGAATGTGCAAGTTTTGCGGAAGCTCTGCTGAAATCAAGTGTTGCAGAAGCTCCGCTGAAATCAAGTTCCAAGAGGAGAAGAGAAGGTGCAAGTGTTGCGAATGCTTTGCTGAAATCAAGTTCCAAGAGGAGAAGAGAAGGTGTAAGTGATGGGAAAGCTTTGTTGAAATCAAGCGCTAAGAGGAGAGCCCTACACATATTGTGTAGGAGAGAAGGAGACTCAAGAAGGATCAAAAGGTACCAACTTCCAAGTTGTGCAAGTGTTAGCTGGTTGTATACCGTGCAAGGGACCGTGATCTTGTCTCCGAGATCTACAAGTAAGAACTGGTTTATGTGTAACGGAGGAGCTTGCTCCTTGTTAATAATATAACTCCACAAGAGCCCCCCCAGTGTGTTGTCAATCTCTCTCTCTCTCTCTCTACATCTTTCTTTTCTCTCATATGTTCTCTCTCTGCGCTAGCATAATATTCACCATATATATTTTAAGTATATAAGAAAGTCGAGTGTGTATCTCGGATATTATAATAGAGAGTTAGTGAAAAACTCTCATATCACCCTTGATTATGTACCCTCTTGTGACAGTGTTGCTCTTCTTAGAACTGATGATCAGTTCCACACTTAAAGCACAAAAATTCAATGCAAATCCTTTGCATGCTTGGGAGGGGGGGAGGACATTATATGACTTCATAGATGGATGTAAAGCATGACTTCATGGATGTAAATCTGATCTTCAGTGGTGTTCCTCTTTTCAATTGTATTCAATTATATTTTCTATCTTAAAAAAAAAAAGAATCCTTTCGAGGGGCGATGTTAGGATAAAGTTTGGATAAGGTATTTAGAAATAAGGATATGCCAATATCACTAATTTTTAACATGCATGGGGATGCTTGTGAGAGAGGATTCCTTGCAGTAGTTAGCAATAACATTAAAATAAGGATAGTGAGATGACCAACTTACTATTTTGTCGGGTTATCATGGAAATTGGAGCAATGTTGCACATAGGTTATTGAGTGCTCATTGAATTGATAACAACTTTTGACAAGATTGGTAAACAAAGAAGTGAATGAAATACCAACAAGCTGTGGACAAAAGGATCCCATAATGATCCTCATTGTAAATATCCTAGATATTTAGAATAGGAGCTCACCTCCCTCATTTAATGTACTAGCCTCCCTCATTTAATGTACTATGTATATAGATAGCCACAAGCAATCAAATCAATAATTGTAGTTCACTATACTTTCCATACTCTCTCTCTCTCTCTCTCTCTCTCTCTCTCTCTCTCTCTCTCTCTCTCTCTCTCTCTCTCTCTCTCTCTCTCTCTCTCTCTCATACATTGTGAATAGTGTCTTTTCATCTACTTATCATCTAGCCTATGCTTTTCACCACAAGAGCCAACAAAGATACACAAATGTGCTTTTTGATAGATCTCTTTAATATTAATGTGAAACATGTTATTCCTTTCTCTACCTAATAAAAAAATACCAAGAGTCCCACTTACATATTAGTGGTCAAAGGGAGATCATCTTGAAGAAGTCTTTATTGAAGTGCTAATCAAGATTCTTCCTCCAAGTTGTTGTAATATCATCAATGCTTGGGAGAATAGTCTAGGTAATTACCTTGAAGAAGATGGAGTCCTCTATTTAGGAGGAAGAAAGGGACCCCCTAGCCACAATAAATATGTGGAGTCACCCATGTATGGATTTATCCATAAATATTTATCTAAAGAAATACCTACATAAATAGCTTATTATAGTCCTTAAAAACTCTTGTTCACTTGGAGAAGGACTATATTATAAATGAAGTGTGCATGTTGTGCAAGACATGCAGCCTACCCTTTAAAAATAAGGAACAAGCC
Source organism: Lygodium microphyllum (assembly GCF_053477565.2). Classification (NCBI taxonomy): domain Eukaryota; kingdom Viridiplantae; phylum Streptophyta; class Polypodiopsida; order Schizaeales; family Lygodiaceae; genus Lygodium; species Lygodium microphyllum. Next base: position 8,005 of record NW_028229615.1, on the reverse strand, counting down.
AATCTAGCTAAAAATTTTGAAGGGAGAAGTGTTGCACTGTTGATCTTGATATGAATGGGATTTCTAACTCTCCTAGTAGCGAAAACCTCCCCTATTTTGTTATGATTGGGCCAAAGCATCCTTGTATGGTACCTAAGTTCTAAGTTGAAAACAACTTAGCTAAAATAAGAATACACAATTTAGATAGTACTCTAGTAGAACATACCTAGTGATGGATTATGTTTTGTAGTTTGATTAGTAGATTTATGATTTTTAGTAGCTAAAGGACAATATTATTGGTTTGCATCTTGATAGTGGGACCAATCTAAAGGGAAATGTTAGAGATCATGATGCTCCCAACTAATAGCATGATACGAGATGTGCTCACATTTTCCATTTTTCTAAATTTGTATTTCTTTATCGCGAGAGAGAGAGAGAGAGAGAGAGAGAGAGAGAGAGAGAGAGAGAGAGAGAGAGAGAGAGAGAGAGAGAGAGAGAGAGAGAGAGAGAGAGAGAGAGGGAGGGAGGGAGGGAGGGAGGGAGGGAGGGAGGGAGGGAGGTCTATATTTGTGGTGAATTTGATGTCTATGCAAGCTATGGTGATTTGGTCCTTGTAATACATTATCCTCTTGGAATACAAGCAACCACTTGCTAGACGAAGCGATATGCGAGGACCTCATTTTCTTAAGTTGTACAAAGAGAACTTCTTCCACATGTGAAAGCCTTTTTGCATGAAAAGTTTGAGTCTTTTTCTTACTTGTATTGCAAATGAAGTCCTTCTCACCATCCATAACACCATCCATAATATTGATAAATGGGAGTTTAATCATTGCAATGTTTGCTTATTTGTTTGATTCACACATCATGGTTTTTAAAGCCCTTTGAGAGAACTTTAGTTTGAGCTATTAAAGCTCAACGAAGTTTCACCTTTAGAAAGTTCACTTATTTATTCGTTTCACATGTCTTTTAACATGGTTTTTGAAGCTCTTAGAGAGAACTTTAGTTTGAGCTATTAAAGCTCAACGAACAACCCTTCTAGAGTGAGAGAATAGTAGTTTTGTAATAATGCCTTGAAGTTCTTCTTTGTCTATGTGTGAAAAGAGCTTACAATGTCACATCATGAGTAGAGCTTTTGGTGCTTGATGAGGGATTTGAAAATGAGTTTTCAACCTCAAAGATTGGATTTGCATTGATGAGGGAGAACCAACCAGTTTATGAGTTTTGAGGATGTGAATCTATGTCACTTTTATAGTTATGAAAAATGAGGAAATGCTAATAAAATATATTGGGAAGTAAGCTAGAAAAATGAAGAATAATGGTGATTCTTGAGAATCATGAGTGGCTCTAGTATACATGTAGAAGACAAGTGAGGGGACTTTCAATTTTACAAAGTTTTTTATTTGTTTAATTCATATGTGTTCTTTTAACATGGTCATGAAGTTCTTGGAGAGAACTTTAATTGAGCTATTAAAGCTCAATAAATGGCACTTCTAAAGAGGGGACACTAGTGTTGAGGGGCTATCCTTGAAGTTCCTCTCTATTTATGTGTGAGAAGAGCTTATAATGTCACTTCACAAGCATTAATCTTGAGAAATATAAATGCCTTTCAATGCTTGAATAGGGCTTTTAAAATGAGCCATCAACCTCCAAGATTGTATGTGCAACAACGAGGGAGAACTAACCATGTTATTGGAGTTGGGAATGTGTAGACTATAACAATCATGGATGTGAAATAAGAAAAAATGCTAATGACCTAATCCTATATTAGGAGGAAAATGAGGGGAAGTTGTAATGGTTCAAAGGTGCAAGAGACCTTTGGAATAAAACAAGTTTTCCACTTAGATAGGGCCTCAACATATATTCCAAGTTTAGATCCAAGTACAATCATCTAGACACCTTTGTCTCCATTGGACAATTGGGTTGATGAGTGGCCTCTCTTCATTATCCATCTATTGTCTAAACTTGGGTTCCATGCTAGCATATACCTCATTCTTTTGATTCATTTTTAAATGTTGAGACCTTGGAAGTTTAAACATCACGTTCTCAAGATAGTCTTCATCATTTATTAAACCAACTACCATGAACATTGACTTTGCCTTATGGCCTATATGTAGAATAGCTCTTTGAAACCTTTTAATTTCTCCATGCAAATGTTTTGCATTGTTGTGAAAGTCAACACTTGCATATACTCTTGCTTTATCTAAGTTTTCATATCAACAATGAAGTAGACAATTATAACCCCTTGGGGGGAATTTTCACTTATGCTCCCTCTTGGAGAAGCCCATCAATTGGAACGTTCCTTATTGTCTACATGTAAACTTCTTCTGTAGGATCTAGTTGCACCCAACAATCCTTGAATAATAGAAAATATCTCTAATTTGTTAATGCTTTGTATGCAAATATATTTTAAACTATCCTTAGTTCTTACTTACCTACTACCTTGCAACTACCTTACTAATGAACTTTTGTGCGTGCTTACAATTTTTATGATGGAAAGAATCCACTATTCTAGTCCCTAGTTACATCTTCATCCACATCCACTACCAATCTTTATTGTATGGAAAAACTAGAAAAATCTTTCTCCTCTCTCTCTCTCTCTCTCTCTCTCTCTCTCTCTCTCTCTCTCTCTCTCTCTCTCTCTCTCTCTCTCTCTCTCTCTCTCTCTCTCTCTCTCTCTCTCTCTCTCTCTCTCTCTCAGTTTATGAGCTATGTCTCTTTCCCCCTTTGAAAGCACCTATCCTCATGCAACTAATTTTCCCATTATTTGGAGTAAGTCACCATCATGTCATAATGGAATTGTTAATGATCCTTAGATCATACTCACATCATTTGAGTGAGCTTGTCCCTTTACTTCCGAAGTCTTCTTAAGACTCTTATATCAATTATCAAGTTTGGTTATTATAAATAGCTTCTTTCAAGTTTTCAACACTTATTAGATTAGACAGTCAATGTCAAAATAGGGAATTCATATAGACATAAACTATATCACAAGGTACATAAGTTCAATTATTTGATACTACTAAAAACATGATTTTCATGATATGCAAGGTATTTTAGCTAGTCATTGAATCGTTGTTAAATGATAATGGGAAAAATATTATTCCATGCATTTGCAAGTTTTGGAATTCATGCATCTCAACCAAATAACAATATTTTGTTATAGATGGTGTTATGGCCATACTACTAGGTTACCCACGATTGTCCCCTCCAACTTTATCATAGTCTTCAAAAGAATGAGACAACTAAATCTATATATAGATCGGCATTGTTTAGATTTTTGCTATTGTGACTATCCATCAAGGTGCATTTTTCTACAATTGTCTTCCCAAGGTTGTTATTATCCTCAATGATTCTCATGCCAATGCCCTTAAAAGGAAACTTATGAAGTTTTACTACTCCTCTATTAAATGGCTAGATTCTAAAGCTCTAAAAAGTAATTTTTACATTTGACTCATGTATGTGACAATAGCCAAGTCTAGAGATGAGACCCAAGTAAGATTTGATTTGGAAATACTTGTAGATATTGCTTATAAGGCATGCACAAACCTCTCTTTATTGTGGTTGTAGTTTATGTGATGTTTGTAAGAGCAACGTCACAAATAATAGTACCCTATTCAACTACTTTGGCCAGAAATTTTACTCTCATGTGGATATTATGCTTCTCAATTTCATTAGTATGATGCCATTATGAAAACCTTTACTTTGAGATGCTCCAATGAGATTGTGGTAACCATTAAATCTATCAAGAAGAGGGATTAAAGGTGAGAGAAAGAAAAACGGAGGAGAGAGAATGAGTGATAAGGAGAGAGAGAGAGAGTAGAAAGATAGGAAATAAGAGAGAGAAGCCATGGAAGCTATGAGCAAGGAGGTGAGGTGAGAGACAATAATTGTATTATTGCTAAAAGGCATTAAATATTATGTCTCATATATGTATGTCAATGTGACAAGGTATTATCAACAATTTCTCATTTAAATATATGTCTTCCCAGCTTCTTAGAATACATTCCTCACAAAGGTTTTGGCCTAGAAAACAAACTCACAATGGTTGAAAACGATGGAAGAAACAAAGTACTACTCTGATTTTAGCTATACAAATGATAGGAAATGAATGAAAATTTTTAGATTTATTGATTGAAATGAAGACATTAAGGAAAGCCTCTGCCATACACATAATTTGGATGTCTTCAAAAATAAATTTGAGCCTTTCGATCTTCAAGAAATGAACTTTATAATGAATAGACAGCTTGCTGTAAGAATAGGCCCTACTGAACAAAATCTGTCATAAATTCTGATAGAAGTATCCAAATGAAGTGTGCTACATGTCAAAATGTAGCTATTAAAGAGTACTTTGAGCCTATGTAGTTGGCATATTTCTAAAAATTAGGTGGAATAAAAATTATTCCAAAATAGACTGTTGTTTAAGCTTTATCTACACTATAATAATTGGCTCCACTATTGACTGTCTCAGCCATTAATGCATCTTGTAGGTAGGGAAACTTATCTAATATAAAATGTAGCCTCCAAGAAGCTTCCTCGAGTGGCAAACCTTTGCATTTGATCAGATACTCAGTGATAGAATGAGAGCAAAGCTTCTTCTCTTGTTGGTCTATGATCTCCTTGGGGATGTACTAAATAAGGCCTTCTTCATCCATAGGAGGCAGCTCACCAATAGTTTCCACCTAAGAGCCATAAAAGGGTTTGAGCTGGCTAACATGAAACACATTATGAATCTTAGTAGAAGAGGGTAGTTTCAATCTATATGCTAAGTCTTCAATATGCTTCGGGATCTTGCAGGGTCCATAAAACATGTGAGCAAGTTTATTATTGGATCCATCCTTCAAAGTACAATAACAAGACTTGGGTGCTTTTAACAAAACTAACTCTCCTTCTTGGAACTTTAAAGGTCACTTGATCTTAGCATTGAAAATGATTGTAGGTAATGACACCTTGTAACCATACATAATCTCAAAGGGGGAAACTCCAATACTAGCATGAGTAGAATTATTATAAGCAAACTCAACCAAATGCAACCATGAATCCCACGCATGTTGCACATCATGACACAAATGGCAAAGGTAAGTCTTGAACCACTTATTAACCCTTTTTGTTTGGCCATCAGTTTGTGGATGATAGATTGTAGAAGAAGCCAACTTATCCATGGAGTTGAATACTACCCACCAAAAGTTGCTCATGAACTTAACTATCTCTATCATGCACAATCACCTGTGATAATCCATGTAATCCAAAGATCTACTCCATGAACCGACTACCCACCTATGAAGCAGTAAATTGTGTCTTGGTAGGAATAAAATGGGCTACCTTAGTGAGTTTATCCACTACCACATAGATGCTATTCCATCCCTTTTTGATAGTAGGTAAGCCACAAATGAAATCCATGGTAATACATGTCCATTTGTCTTCAGGAATAGGCAGTGGCTGCAACAAACCACCTAGCTTATGGGTGCTATCCTTATTCTACTGACAAGGCATACACTTCATCATATAAACCTTTACATCTCTCCACAATCCTTTCTAATGAAATCTTTTGTTGATCTTATCTAGGTTATTAAACACTCCAAAATGTCCAACTAAAGGCGAAGCCTGAAAGAAGAAGTAGAGGGAATGACAATCTTGCCATTAAGCTAGATTAGTCCATTTTTAAGATGAGAATATGAGTTTTCCTCCATAAGAACTTGCTATAAATTTTAAAATACATGGCTGAGCTCATCATCCAAAAGGTGGGCCTCTTGTAACTTTTCAATCCAATCATTGTGTAGCTTGGTCATAGTAGTTGAAACCTTACATGCCCACATTGTGGAAAGAGAATCAGCTATGACATTGTCCTTATCCCTTGGATGATTGATCAAAAATAGAAATTTGCAAGGTAGTTGCCCACCTACATTACGTAGGAGTGAGATTTGAATGAGGAAGTAAGTACTTTAGGACCATGTGATCACTATGAACTCTAAATCGACTACCATATAAATAGCGGTGCCATTTCTTTATCACATGAAGAATATCCAACATCTCTTGGTCATAAACATTCATAGCCATGTCCTTATCTATAAGCTTACGAATCTCAAAGGCAATCACTCCATGCTCCTATAGAGCCACTGGTATCACATTGTATGGTAAACTCTTTAGAGAAATCTGGACATACCAAAATAGGAACAAAAGTAAAAAGTTCGTTGAATTGGTTGAAGTTGGAATTTGCAAGTGTATCCCAAAACAAAGTGAGAGAGAGTCACCTCTCTATTGTTCCACTATCTCCCTCGGGGTCCACCTTTTTCCTCGATGGGAATCTCAATATGGTAGAGACATATTATTCTAATCAATCATCATGATATGTATAATTGAAAATATCCATTTAGCTCATTCCGTGTGATGCAATAGAATGGAATTGGAATTGACAAAATGAGTAGGGAAAGGGTCTTACCACACAGTAACTCATTGTTTGACTTACCCTTTACAATAGATTTTATATATTTTTACCATGAATCAATCAAACATCAGCAAGGTATATGATTAGAGTGAGGAATCCAACCAATTAATTGATTCTTCAACAAATATGATTGAATGCAATGCTGAAAGACCAATCAAAAGCTTCTAATTCACTTGAATCAAGGAAACAATCCAATCCATGAATGGGCTAATTTAACCAATGAAGTGTTGGATTTTGATGGGAGCTTTTTAATTCTCAAATTTCTCAATCAAGTAGGTAAAGCTCAACAAATGAATAGGTGAGAGAGATTAAGAATTGTTTGAGAGTACCTCTTATATTACTTGAGGAAGGCTTGAATGCTTCTTGATGCTTGAATAAGCTTCTAGTTGTTCAATGTTGATGAAATAATCTTCAATCCTTGTTCTATGAATACTTGAGAGTAGTCTTGAAGCTTCAATATCTTGAGATTGAAGCCTTGAACTTGTTTGCCCCAAATCTTAACTCCCTGGAAGCTCTTGATGTTGAAATCTGATCAATCTTTATAATTTCTTCAAGGAATATTCAAGAAGTTTAAGAAGAGTTGAAGCTTAAACTCAAGCTTTCATGGTTGCCATAGCTAAGGTTTGAAGATGTTGGAAAAGAAGAGAATGCCACCAATGTTGACTTCTTGAGGTTTTTACTTGCTAATGACTAGCTGAAGCACCGCAAGCAAGTTAGGAGTCATCAACACCAAGAATTAGGATTGGATCAGCCTGGAAATTGTGCTGCAATTTTTGGGGCTATTGTTGGCACATCTTGCTCAGCTCTAGCTCCAACTAGTAATGATCTTGTTGAGAATGAAGATTATAAGAAGATTCAAGAATCAAATGCCTACAAAAGTTAGGGTTTGTGGAGTAGGAAGAGATCTTGGCTGGAAACTCCATGAAACCTACAGAAAAGCTTGAGGAAAGGGGAAAGAGAACCTTCTCTTTGAAAAGGAACCAAGACTTACTACTTCTCTAACTACGGTTAGCCATAATCCTCCAAAATACTCATCAAAATAGGCAAACTTTGGCTCACAACCTACTATTTTAGCTATGGTTTGGCTAAATCTCTTCAAGATCTTTGTTAGGCATTTAAGATTAGCCTCTGTTCTAAGTAGAATGCCTGCAAGTACCTGCCATGTGGCTCCTGTACCTACTATCCAAGATTTAATGGTGAAAAAATAGAGAAAATGTATCTGAAAATGAGAAAATCAAAAGGATCAAAAGGCTATGCTTTAATACCACTTGTCAAGAAGAGGGCTAAGAGGTGAGAGAAAGGAGAAAAGAGGAGAGAGAAAGACTAAAAAGATAAGAAAGAAGAGAGAAAAGCCATGGAAGTTGTGAGCAAAGAGGTGAGATGAGAGATTGTAATTGTATTATTATTAAAAGGCATAAAAATTACATATCTCACACCTTTTATACCTATGTCAGCATGACACAAGGTTTTATTAACAATCTCTTACAAACATATGCCTTTCCAGCTTCTTACACAATCTTTCTATTCTATCATCTTACTTCCATTTTTGAGAGAGAGAGAGAGAGAGAGAGAGAGAGAGAGAGA
>NW_028229614.1:192500-250366 GCF_053477565.2 Lygodium microphyllum | reverse complement strand
CATAGGGAACTTTAGTCAGCAGGAGGAGGTGAGGATACCAAGGGGCTGTGGTCATAAACTCCTTAGGCTCTTATAAACTACCAACTACCCTTCGAATTCCAAATAGTATCCTAGAAGTTCCAATACTAGTGTAGGAACTAAACTTGGAGAGAATCGACATCATTCTAGTTAGAACAAAAAACATTGTAAAATGTTATTTTTCTTAAAGGAAATATTGAGAAAGGATTGCTTAACTCTGTTTTTGAGTCATGAATTAAAAACGTGTAATGAATTTGTATCAAGAGATAATTCGAAGAAGTTATTTTTATATGTTGAACCTAAGATGGTAGGTAATTAGGTAATTAAAAATACTCTCTCAAGCGAAGTGAGAGGATGGACCCCGATGGATCCAGACCTATCGTTGGGTGGTCTCGATAAGCTGAGAGCTTTCCTAAGAAGGAATAAAAAATCACATTTTTTATGAACCATTAGAGATTAGAAAGCCTGACTTGCATCATTGTAGAACCATGGGTAGAAGGGATCAAAGTGCCACACCCCTCTTTGTCTCCCATTCTCTTTGAACCTAGCACAACACAAGCCCGTTTCAATCAGCAATTTTTATAAGGAATGGAAACTCGAACCACTGACACTAATCAACCGTTAGTAGTTGATTTGACCAAAAAGACTCACGTCGATCCTCGTGAGAATGGGCAGAACTTCCACTGTAGGGTAGACTCAAGCGAGCCGCTAGTTAGTAAACTCCGAGGGTTTTCATCAAAATCCCAAATGGCATTTTCTAGGACATCTCTTGATGGGCTACTAAGGACCTACCGCCAAGGAAGCACCTTGGGCAGGCACGTTACAGATCCTCAAGGTGGAGACATACGTAGACATTCTCTCTACATCCGTGTATATTTCTGCATATAGCTTTACACTACAAATTTTCTGCATTTCACTGTCTCTTTTTCTCTCTCTCTATTCACTCTTTGTCTTAGTCATTCGCTTTTGCATTACTTCACTCTGACATGGTATCAAAGCATTGAAGGACTAATCTAGACCTACCTGAAGAGGAGATTTCAGCGCGATACAAGGCTGTGTTTTCAGTGTTCAAGGGCGAGCAGGAGGGCTGCGCATCAAGGCAAGGCTGAGACGAGAGTGGGCATGCAAGAAAGGAGAAGATTTGCTGAAGCTGCTACTAGTTTTTGCTATTAGAGAAGGAAGAAGGCTGTGTTTTGGGCATTCAAGTGCAAATTTTATCTTTTCATCGCCTCCAACGGGTGAAGAAGGAGCGGGACGAGCGGACAAGAGCCCTAGCAGGCTGTATTCTCACAGTCAGAGGGGGCTGCTTTTTGTGTTTTGTGCAAGCATTATAGGTGAATTTGTCTTTTGAGACCGAGACAAAGTTTCAGGCGATCATGGACCGGAACATGCCCGTCTTACCGACTCTTCCATCAAATCAAAAGCTCAATGGTGAGAATTACCGCATCTAGCAGGTCATGCTGCTTGCCATTCTAGAGTCCTATGATTTGGCGGAGCTTGTTACGGCCGCTATTCATCGTTCTTCTTCACGAGATGAGTCCCGACTTTCTTTCAGTTAATAAGGTGAAGTTGGCAAAGGCTCAAGCACATTGGGATTACCTCAATGCTCATATTCACTTGTTTTTATTTCTATCATGTACTATACCTATTATCTCTCATATTGAGTATTTGACGGTGGCCCAGGAGATATGGCTAGAGCTTGATCAGATGTACAATCAAATGATCATCATGAAGCAAGCTTCTTTAAAAGTGTAGATGCGGACTGTGAGTGTCAACAAGTCATCTTCTATGCGGGAGCATATCAACAAGCTAAGGTAGCTTCAGATGCAGGTTCAAAACGCAAGGAAGGTGATCACTTCTATAGACATGGCGATAACTCTTGTTTCACAGTTACTGCCCCGTTTCAGTGATTTTTATTCTGCCTTGATTGTTTCAAGGCGGTTTGAGACTCTTCAAGGGAAAGAGTTGGTTTCTATTGTCTTGGAGGAGAAATTGAAAGGGAGCAATGCTTCTAAATCTAAGGCCTTGGTTGGTCAGTCCTCTCAGAAGAAGGGAAAGGACCAAAAGAAGGAGAAAAAATCCAAAAGAAAAGGAATCTACTTGCCACATCTGTGGCAAAATAAGTCACTGGAAAAAGAATTACCCCAATAAGGAGAAGAAAGAAAAATCTTCAAAGGATTTCGGAGCGGTGGTTGCTCCCTCATCCAGCTACTTTCATCCACTTGGAGGTGGTTGAGGATTCGACCCTAACAACTTCTGACGTTGCGTTGACGGCCTGATATACTTGGGAGTGGATTGTTAATAGTGGTGCCTCATGACACATGACTCCTTTAGCAAGTGTTGCTCATTTGCGGCCTTCGCATGGCTAGATTCTCATCGATGATAATTCATCTATTCTTATACAAGGACGATGTGACATGCATTTTATTCCAAATGAACGAGGTGGTGCCCATACATCCGAGGTGCTTTATATGCCGACCCTAGGATACCATCTACTTTCGGTGCACAAGATTTGTGTCCTCGGCCTCTTGGTCGAATTTAATGTGGATTCTTTTCGGATTCTTGATCATGGATTGAGACAGGTTCTTTCTTCAAGTTATGAGGAGAATGGAATCTACAAGTTACGGTCTTCTTCTGCCTTGACTTCTTCTTAGAAGATTGTTCTAATAGATAGCACAACACAAGAGGAGAAAACAAAAGAAAACAAAAGAATATGAATGCAGTAATGGAAGCATACAAGATTGTTGTAATAAACTGCATAGCACAAGAGAGAAGAGAAAACAAAAGAACAATCCAAAGGGAGAACTCAGAGATATACTCTAGAAATGGAATCCATATACCAAACACGAGATAGTCGTGTACAACAATGAGTCACTGGCTGTGTGGACAATGGCACTAGCTCCCTCTCTCCAACATGACTTGCACTAAGAATCCACAAGTGAATGATAATCAAAATAAGGAGGAGGGAGCCGAATAAATAGGCATAAAATAATGCCAATAAAATAACAGATCGGCCAACATCAATATGCAATCGGCCAACAATAAATGGCCTAAATCATCAGAATGATGACACTAAAAGATATCTAAAATAGCCTGCAATGCCTAGCCCACGACTACATGACAGTATTAGACTGATGGCGACAACTCCAGATAATGATATCAGTAGACACAGGGTGCAAATCGCAGGCAACAACTCCAATGTACTAGGTTATGACTCACAAGTGGAGCCAAAGGCTGGAATCGGATGCCAAATTGTAGTAGAAAACAATGGGAAGCTCTAGCCGCGATGTCCTCCGTGAACAGGGTGTGGGCAGTAAAATACCGCTCTTGAAACCTGCAAAAACGAGATTAAGGATAAGTGGCAAGTTGCATGCTTGTTTAGAAAGTTTGGGGCACCCAAAGTAGAGTTTTGCATGTGGGATCCAATAACTCTCTAGGATCACATTTCTTTTTAAAACAACAAGGTTTCTTCATTAATGAAGCATGTTTTGGGGCTGTTTAAGTCAGGCCACTGAAATTTTAGCTCAACAGACACAAGGAGGCAGCGCTGGCTACAAGACAACAATATCTGCAATAACTAACGAGAATTGAGTGCAAGTAGACGGCTACCTAGAACCAATGGCACAACTAGCGAGTAGCTTGGTGGGACTGGCAACTTGTGTGGCAGCTATAGTGCTGTAGTGGCACACTAGCTGGCGATGTGAGGGGCTCTGCAAAAGTAGTGAACAAAGCTAGAGAAGGCAGCCCTATGAAGGCAATAGATAGCATTGGAGTAGCTCAGCGAGCAGCACGATAGTGAAGCAACTCGATGATTTTAGTGGCTGAGTCAGAAACAACAACTAGAAACCTAAGTGGAAGCCGAGTTGAGATCTCAATGGCAGCAATGGTAGCAATGGCAGCTCAAGAGCTAGATGGTGGCAATGGTGGCAATGGCAGCTCAAGAGCTACATGGTGACAATGGTGGTGGTGAGATATGGCTCTAATACTGTTGTTCAATCAATACACAGTTGCCTGCACACACACTCAATGAATAGTGAACAACAAGAAAGAGAGTGTGTGTTAGCATGTCACAATCACTAATGTGAGAATAATAGAATTGAAGTACAATCCTAAGAGATTATATAGTACCACACCCTAAAGAGTGTTCACATGAGAAAAAACCCTTCTCTAACAAGAAGGTAAAAAGTGAGTGTATTGATCCGAGAAAATCACAAAAAAATATTTGCCTAACACTTTTTTGATTTTTTGTACATTTGGAGGTTTGAAATAAAGAAGAGGGTAGGAAGAACCTCTTGGAAAATCCACGAAATCACTAGAGGGAAATATTTCATAGACCGGTTTACCAAGAGAGGGTGAAGAGTAAAGATCAATGGAGGAAAGTAAAGGGAAAATGTGTAATGTGAAAAAAAAATACATGAAATGAATTTGAAGCCATCCAAATGGCATGTGAGGCTCATAATGTCATGGCTTTGGAGCCTTATGATTATTCAAACAAATGGGACCCTTCTTAGAAGCATTAGTGGAAGAAAAATCAGGCACATGATTTTGTAAGATTTTTTAAAAATACTTCCACTCCGATCTAAAAAAACTTTTCAACATGAAAGTTGTAACGCGTGAGTTGAAGTTTCGGCTGGTATTTTTTTATAATTTTTTGGAGCTACGAGTCAGGAGATATGGCCAAAATGGTGGACGCCAACTTTTTCCAACTGCGATGGAGACCACCTCCTAATTTTATACACACCCACACTTTCTTCCCCACACTTAACACTTCCATAAAATATCATTCATTAGACTCCCAACCCTTTCCCCTCTCTTTCCTTTCTCTTAAGCTAATAAATCATTAGAATTCCCCTCCTAAATCACCCTCAAATCATCCTTAATTGTAGTAGTAATGTTAAATTATCACCACTCTCTCTCCATTATTACTAGATATGATCTTATTTTATGAAGATTCTCTATATTTTTTTATAGGAGAGCTCTTGGACTCAAGCTATAGGGGGGGAAATGGAAACAACTCACCTATGATGGAACTTGATTAAGTACAAAATTGGTCAACAAAATATCTAGATGGAGCTTCCACATTGGTGGAGCCGTCTTAATGCAGCTTTGGTGGTATTAATTCCTATTCTATCTTAACCTCCTCCCTAAACACCCTCAAGGCCTATATAAAGAGAGCTTCTCTTTTGTAATTTGCAAGAGAGAGCCAAGAGGCCTTCTTCAGCCCTATTGAGCCTTCCCTATTCTCTCTCATGAGCTTATGCAGTTCATTCCCTTACTATAGCTTATGCATGCTCTACAGTGTAATAAGCCCATGCTATTGGTGTCCATATTGTGTATATTGGTTATGTCTTGAGGGTTCTCCATCTCTTGTGCCCTCTTAAGTTTTATTGATTCATCTATTTTTTGTAGTTCTCTCTCTCTCTCTCTCTCTCTCTCTCTCTCTCTCTCTTAGTTTTCCTCTCTTCTCCCTCACAAGCTCCTCTCCCTCTTGCATAGCGTCCTAGTCCGCTCTTCCATTACTAAGTGGTGCCCTTACCTCATTCACTTTGTGGCAGAAGGGAGTTTGACATAAAATAGAGACTGCCATACCGAATTTCCTTCGTCATGTATATGGGAAGCATTCAAAAGCATTCAACTACATCAATGTGCTTCAAGTTCGTAAGCCAAAAGTCCAAAGGCTCACCATACTACTAGATGCACACATCTAACTATGGCACCACCTTGGTCAATTGATCCAAGTATGGAGGCCAAGCTCCAATCTTAGGTGGTGATAGACCCCACATACTTAAGAAAAAAAGAGTGTAGTTGTAGACACAACAAGTCAACAACCACATAGTGTGCCTATGGCAGAGCTTAGGTGGAGGATCCACTTTGTCATGGAGTTTGTCATTTATCAAGAGGCTTTTCTTTTGCATGATGGGTGGATTGATGATACTATAATCAAAGGCATTTGATTGCTTGAACTTCAAAATGTGATGATAAGTTCACCAATACCTTTTGGAAGGCTTATTTCATGATCTTCATTCTATGCTATCCTTTTCTACAGCATTCCATCCTTAGACCAAGGGTTAGATGAACAGCATAGGAAAAAAAAAAAAGGGATTCCACTAAATGCAGTGCTTTTGTCAGGATCAGCAGAGTACTGACATTTGTGGAGCATGACATTGCAGAATACCTAACCAGGCATACTCCCGTATGCAGTGAAAACTGTGACATGTTTCTGTGTGTATAATAATCTAGCTTTAGGTGTTTGGGATGAGCTCAAAATAGAGATTTTAGTTTTCTTTTAGAGAAAAGTGAAAATTCTATTAACACACATCAGAACAAAGTGTCCCAAGGCAAAACCAATTACAAAGCAGCCCTACAAGGGGGAAGTCTATTACAAAGCTTGAGAGACTGGGTACTTGAGTGAACACCCAGTCAGGAGGTCTATAATGCCAAACCATGTGGGTCTGTAAGAGGAAAAAGGTGCCAGAATCCCATGTCGTGAGAAAAGCATCTCTCCTCTTCATCATAGTCTCCAAGCTGCCCTGTATTCTCTCCCATCTCCCACAAAGAGTATGCATAGTCTCTGTCCAGATCCTGGTGACACCTAAAACATACAAAACTTCAAATGGGAATGCACAAAGGATCAAGTTGCATTTAGTGAATAGAAAACTAGTTACGACAAGTGTTATCCTGAAGTAACTACTCTCGTTTATAGAACGACGGCAATTGAAGAGCTCTGAGAACAAGATGATGTCCAGCATGTACCTGCTTTACCCTGCGGTTGAGAACTTTAACAACAGCTTTGCATTTGTTTGATAGACATGGTCGTCACCGCCGCCCCTCCACCAACCTTCGTGAGGTTGAATTTAGAAAATCTTGCGGATTTCATCCGCAGTGCAAAGCGCTGAAGGTGCAGTGGAGTGGAACGACGGCCAATCTTTCCCCAAAAGTACGTGTATATGTGTTCATGAAAGATGGGGAAATCGCACCTTCCCCTATAAGTAGCATTTTTGTATCACTCTTATATTTTTACCAAAACTAGAAACCCACCACGCCCCAGTCTTTGACCAAGCAACTTTCCCTATAATATATATATATATTGCAAGGTACTCTTCAACAATGATGCAAATGAGATGACAGGTACAAGGTGGTGCGAGATCAACACATTGGAATGCGATCTAACAAGATGGAGTCTAAGCTTTTTCTTCTTATTACTTTGGGGAATTCTTGTTTGTAATTGTCATGGCTACGTGATGCTTATCGGACAGGACAGTAGTAAGTGCATATTGTCATTAAGTCTATTGATGAGCCCTTCTTGATATATCCATGTATATGTCCTGTGATATCCTCCTGTTACCAGACCTGCCTGTTGACCTAAGGTATCCTCTTGGTTACAGGACCAACCTATCTAGTTCTCGATATCTATTCTAATACCAAATATTGGGGTGTTCGAAACCCATTTTGTGCTCTCAACTTCACTACCATCTAGAGTCACACCAAGTATCACTGCAACTTGAATCAATCCTCAAAGATTGGTTGGTTCAAGTCCTTCAACCACGATGCAAGCCATAGCATCAAGCCAACCAAGGGGTAGAAAGAGGAAGAGCACTGACATATGGTGACTACCACAAATTGTGTTACTCCTTAACTGTACAAAGATATGTGGATTTCTCTTAATAGGGAATCACAAGTGGGGAACGTATTTTTCTAACAAATAGTGTAAATCTAAATGGAAAAATATAAAGGAAACGTTTATGAAGGAGAAACAAAAGGAGTCTTCCTTGGGTAGTGAGCCATATGAATGGGAATACTTCTTTAAGATGTTAGACATGATTGGGGCCACACTAGAGATAAGTCATTTGAATTATAGTTTTACAAAAGAAGACTTTGTTGCTCCCAAGATAGTACCTCCTTGGTAGAGGATAAAGGCATAGTCATGGGGGATGTTGATGGGGTGGCTACTATGGAGTGTCGGGGGGATGTTGAGGGGGTGGTTGCTACAGAGTGTGGGGATGATGACATGGATACTCCAACCAAAACTACAAAGATTAACAAAAAGATGAAGGGATCCCTAGGCGTGGAATTGGATAGGCCATCCAAGGGCAAAAGACAAAGAACGGCAAGACAAAATTTGGCATTGGAAGGCCTTGGAGCATCATTCAATGCACGCAATATGGGAGTGTTTGCAAAGGCATTCAAGTATGGGGAGGTATAATGAATGGAGTTGGAAGTGAAGTGGAGGGAGATACAATTGCAAAGTGCATAGCTCCTTGCTCCTCGAAAGAACACATCAAAAGAAACTAATGGCAGTAGATGAACCCCACGTAATTCAAATAACCACACTTATGTATACTTTATATTTCTTAGTGGTTTGCTTTAGTGGAGTTTAGGGCACTTGCCATTCATGTTACCACCCTCATATGCTTTCTTGTTGTTACCATGCTTTGTTATCATGAATCTATCATAAAGTTATGGCACTTGAGCTCAATTCAAAATGATAATGAAGAATTGGATCAATGTATTTCAGATATAGTGGTTGAATACCTTAATTTGTGTTTCGATAAAACATAGAAGAACAATCAATATGAATAGCTCTTGAAGAATGAGCATCTCCTTGAACTGCCTATAAATGGACGAGGCCTTCCAATGTGCAACATCATTGATTCCACTTGGTGCTAGCCCAGAGACGAGGAAGGGCGTGGTAAACGACGACACACAAACGTCCCATATGCACTTGTGTGCATCACAAACCACTTGCAAAAGCACCAAGTGAAAGCGGTGCATGTATTAGAACTACACTTGAAAGTGTAAGGCTTTTGAGAGTGCTTTATGTGTGTGCCATCTGTAGCACCACACGTTTGGAAACTACTCATGACTTTTCACATCTGGTCAGTTATAAAGGTTTAAAATACCCTTACAAAACCAAATAAGGAACTCCTAAGTTATGCCTTAATCATGCCTTTAACACTAGTACACCCGGTGATTACTATTTTTCCAAAATAGTAGACCTGAATCCACAAAATCCCTTGATTTCATTTCAGTCTCATGAGAATTTTATTCCTGCATTCCTGACTGTCAATTCTGCTTTGCTAGAATATCAGTTAAATCTTATTGAATTGATTTCTCAATCTTTGCATCACTTTTGCTTTCTTTCTCTCCTCTTGGAACAACTTCATCAATTTGGGTTGCTGAAAATGAATTTGTGTCCACTTCCACCAAATTCAAATCAGCATCTTGGAACTTATTGAGCAAAAACAACTTTAGTCTAAAACCATTCACAAGTTTATCCAACAATTTACCCTCCAAATCAGCCAACTAAAATGTTCCTTGCCCTAAGTCCTTAAAAATTCTATATGTCCCACATACCTGAGTTATAATTTGCCAGGATGCTTGCCCAATTTAGAGCTATACATTAAGACCAAATTTCCTGTTTGAAATTTTTCTTCTTCAAGTATTGATTCAGCCATGCAGATCTTCTATTCTGAATTGTAGTAGCCACATAAGCACTGCGAAAATTGTCTTCATCCAAAGACATCAACCGCTCCAATCTCTGTTTAAGTGAATCCTCCTGTGTTAATCTATTTGAAACTGCCACCCTGTTAACGGTTAACATTACCCTCCTCCTAGACTAGTGCCAGTCCCATGGCACTCACCATCATAGGTAGCAGGCTTTGACATGCACTGAAGACGTGGGTGGAAGGGACATCGGTGGTTGCCGTGGAGGAGTGTTGGTGGTGGTGTGGAGGAATGTCGTTGGGGGCACGTTGGTGGCCTAGGTGGCTGGTGGTAGGGTTGTTGGAGTTGGTGGTAGGGCTGTTCTTTGTTGGAGATTGCACTGATGGCCAGCACAAGTATTGGTTTGTTGGGGATTCTGCATAAGATGATTCTTGGCAGGCTTACAGGATGATAAAGGATAAGAATTCAAAGTTGGGTGTCGATGAAGAACGAACGACACTTTTGTTGGAGTCTTCAATACCTGCAATTGAAAACCTTCATAGGTGGTCTCTCCCTAGGGGTAGTGCTAGTCTTCTCTATCGTGCACAAGACATAGTTCAATTACTTTGGGATACGGGTCGAACTCTAAGCAAGCTAAGAGTATTGTCCTGCACTTGAGGACCCAAACTGTGTATATATTTCGGTGCAGAGATTATGCGAGTGCTCGTGCATACTTAGATATTATGTAGTTAGAAGACCGTGGGCTAGTTTCTCGTAACAATGTGTGGATGAAGCAAAGTTCTCCATGTTGAGAAGAAGCACACGTGGAGGTGTATGAGACATCCTTTGTGTTGTGACTGCACGACATAGCATAATTGAACACAGGGACACTGCACATTCGAAAGCTAGGAGCTATTGGACTTGCTTGATGAGGACAATGTACTTTTCATGGCCATTCGTGCGGTGCTTACCACAATTGATTGCAATGGTATTAAGGCAGAGTATAAGAGGGAATCGTGCGAATGGGTCAGAGTGATAGGTCTAACCATTGGCGAGACAAGCTCCCTAGGTATGTCCTGCCCTTGAGGTGCCCTGAACAATTGTGGGTGATGCTAAAGGGCTAGGGGACTAGGAACAGAGCCAGTTGACCAAGATCACTGGACGTACCTAATTTGAGGACCCCTAGGTGATGTGATGTGATCGTGGGTGCTTCGTATCTTTTAGTTAGTTTTTCTTTTCTTTTCTTTTTTTCTTTTCCGTTTTCTTTTTTGTTTCCTTTTCTTGTTCTTTTTTCTTTCTTTCTCTCTTTCTTTCTTTCTTTCTTTCTTTCTTTCTCTCTCTTTTTTTTTTTGAACTTTCCTGCGTACAACCATTGCAATATGTTGAGGCTATTAGCCTTTCAATGGGTTGGGAAATGTCAAGCTTCGAAGGCTCAGGAAATGGATATTACGTTGATGATTGTGCCCTATCCTCATTGTTAGAGAAGCAGTCATTGAAATGGGGAGATACACTTGAGATATTGCAACCCTCTTTGGAATGTGCGATGTTGGTACAATTGGGGTAACAGCTGCCGTGAGTGCTCGGCGCAGAGTGTCACCCAGAAAGAGGAAGTGGTTAAGATAATGCTTTGGGCCATGCGACGTGGGCACTCGTACGAGTGATTTTTGCTTTCGACAATGTGGCTTTGTCAGCGGCTCTTTGTGGGGTTCGATAGTCTTGTGGTGACTTGGGCATTGAACACTTTCGCACAAAGACCTACGTCATCCTACATCCACTTGTCACTTCATGAGAGTGCATGCACGGCATATGCCGCAACTATAATAAACCAGTGCATCGCAAGTAGACATCACTTATCTGAATTCCATGAGCTGGCTTAGATACTTATCACCTGCGCTTGATTAGCTTTTTCTTTTGCTAAAGACGTGAAATATATTAAACGCAAATATGAAAAGTTTGTATAATTGGGGAACATGTCAGCACTTAACCATTTAAAGATAAAAAGTCATGGCCAAGTAGCATTTGATAAGCCTTTTATACAATATGGGGCTACTCTATTTGTACGAGGCGAGGCGAGTCTGGGTGATCGGGTGACTGAGGCTGTGCTGGTGAGGGGCTCCTGTGAGGCTGGGCGGGGAAAATGTCGGTTGGGACCTGAATGGTGTAGTCCCTGGCCGCAACTATTTCCAGAATGCTTTTAAACAATGCGTCAAATTCCTGCTTGTCTCGAGACCCTCTCCTCTTTTGAGCACCTAGTGCCTGAGCATCTGGTGGGAGCCTGCACGACCGATGTTGCCATGCCCCATGTGCTCCCTTGAGTTTCTATTCCCTTGGCCTGGGGATTTTTTGGCCTATGTTCGGGGCTATGTTGCTTGGGGCCTCATTTCTTTGCATACCTTTTAAGGGTAGGTACGTAGCGTTCTGGCGGAGGAGCTTGTGCTACATGCTCCCTTCGACGGCGGATAACGTCCTTGCAAGCCAGCTGCATTGGGTGCTCCATATCAGCTATCCAACATATTTACAGTCTGTCACTTTTAACTACCGTAGGGGGACCTACAAAATGCGAACCAAGGATTAGACCTTGAGGTAGGATAAAACTATTCACATGGAAGGGTTTATACAGTGGGTTATCAAGTGCATATGATGAGGAGGGGAGAGGTGAGGCATGCAGTGTTTGTTGTAGAGGGATGGCCCCCATGATGATGTTCGTTTTGCCTCCAGCCATTAGCAGATCTTGGCTTATGCTAAGTTGTGTGGACTGGTTGTCATGGAGTGGAGTAGGGCTCATCCCTGGAAGGATAGACCAAAAAAGGGGAAAGGTGTATAGAAAGGGACGGTGCTCCATCTACACCATCAGAGATGTTGGTCAGAGCTTCGTATGGCGATAATAAGGGTTGCATGCCCTCCTCCTGTAGGCGGGAATGGTCACACGACTTCTCAATGTGTGGTGAGAGGAGGACCTGAGGAGCTCAGCCTATCAAACCCAACTCTTCTCCCTGCACTTGACTATCATTGCTTGTGTGTGTTGATCTTATCTATATAGGGTCACAAAAGTCATTGTTTATTTATATACATATTTACGAATCCATGTCACTTCACGAGGATAAAAACCAATTGTAGAACTCGGGATTGTACTAGAGTGTGGCACATGCATCTAGTACTCGTGGTAGCCTTCTTAATAACATCAGGTATTTTGCAACGTCAAGTATCATGGTACCTTGTCCGAGTCTACATGCAACATGTAGCTCCTCCTCAGTGAGAACCTTATCAGCCAGAGAGTTCTCTTGGCTAGTTCCAGCTATGTCCATACCTTGAATGGCAGTCAGCACTCGAAAGGAAGTTGGTGCCACATAGGTTGGGTCTCTTTGAGACCGCCATTTGGCCAATCGCTCCTCTGAGACTTTCATAATCTAGGCTCCTAGTTCGGCCATTGCAACGCAACTTTCAAACCAATGTTTTTCAAATTGACTTGACCCTTTGGTTGTCACTTTAGCTGCTCTATCTCTAAGAGATTTGGTTGGCAGAGCACATCATTGAATGTTACAGTTAAGCGTAGTTCATTGGCTTCCTCGTCAGAGGTGAGTCACATGCGTTCATGCAGGAGCCTGTCATAGTGCTCGTTAAGATGTTCTTGCTCTTCCCAGGATAGAGAAAATGACAAAAACAACAAAAACAACATTCTCTTTCTCTAGTGTATCCTCATGGGACATAGTTATGGCCTGCTGAATAGCCTCGCTAGATTGTGAGGGTACAACTGCCTCCCTTTTTGGAGAATCTAGATCTTCAGCCAATTCTCTTATGTTTAACTCCTCCAGCCTAGGCTTTAGGCACTTTAGAAGTGCTGGAGTTGTCAAGAAAGTTGGTTACGACACCTCCTCCACAAGTAAACTACTAAGGACACATTCTGCAAGGGTCGTTGTCACGGCCAAGGGTTGTGTCTGCTGTGATCCCTGATTGGAAGTGGTAGCGGCTAGTCCAGTGGGCTGGCTAATCTTGGTGGATTGTGATGTCAAGTCCCTAGGGCGATCGGAAGCGATTGTGTCTTTTGTTGCCCTTTAAGCATTCACCTGTGTAGATCGAGCATGAGTTGATCTAATCACATTAGGTTGCACAGGCATATCCTTGGGTTGAGATCTACGGATGGTGTCATGTCCCACCTCTTGGACATTTGGAAGCTTAGATGGAGATAGAGATTGGGATTGAGTAGCCGCCCTTGACGACTGCTATTGTGCTTCCTGTGTCCGTTTAGGGAAAGAGGGTGTAGAAGACTTGGGACTCTTAAGTGGCTCCGACACTGGCTGGAATATTTGCTCATGGCTGTTAGATGATTTTACCATTTGCTTTATTGAGCATTTAACCTTGCCATGAGCAATGTTGTGCCTATGATGCCTACTATCCTCTTGGGGAATCAAAGGCTCCTTGGGCACTAGTGGCTTTTGCATATTCTCAATGATTACATCTGATATCTTCTTGTCAAGCACGCTAGGCTGAGGATCTACCCTCCGATTGGTCCTGTTTGGTTTCTTGATTTCGACCGTGAGGGGCTCAGTCACTCCACTGTTGTTGACTCGAGACTTGGTTTTTTGTTTAGATCTCCTCCTATGCTTCTTTGCTCTTGATACGATTTGGTCGGCAAAGGAGGTTTAGCAGGGGGTTTTGGCACCCAAATCCATTGGTTACCTGCATAATATCCTTGAGCACGTAGCAACGCTTTGGATATCCATCACGGCGTTGTGCTGACCCTCTATCGATGCCTTCGTTTATTAGGCTTGGGCTTCTTTTGGGGTCTTCTACGATATTTGTAAGTCCAAAGCCTATCCTTGGCATTGTCCTGACCTTCTTGTTTCAGGCATAGCCTCACTCACTAGTTCTCGTTGTTCGACCTGTGCTTGTATCAATTCTTCTAACAAGTCCTTGCTCTTGTTAGTAGGCTTGACTGTTATGTCAGCACCTTCCTTGCCTTTCCCTCGAGGTTTGATGAGGTCACCCTTGCTAAAGGTTGTGACTATCCTCACTCCTAGTAGTGTCAGGTGTATCCTCTGTGCCACATAGTCGGCCTCACACGGTCGCCCTTTTGAAAGGTCTTCCTAGGAGGGTTTCCTTACCATAATTAGCACTATTTGGAGAAACATGAAATAGGATAGGCAAGCTTTCAGTTTCAATTGTCACAAGGATTTTGCACTTCCCTATGAGTGCTTGTGGGTGTCCCCCGTAAGGGCTAAGAGTTGCATTAGTCGGTGTGAGCTCTGGTCGCCCTAGTAGGGTCCATGCTTCATAGGTCAAGATATTAAAATATGCTCCTTTATCAATCAGAGCATTGATGGTATGCTCTCTTTTCACAGTGAACTTGACCCTAAGATAAGCAGGTGGTACCATGTCTTCGTCTTCTGGGTCTTGGCTTGTAAATTTAAGCCTTTTGACAAATGCCCTTGAGTCCCCAACTGCACGACTAGATGTGGATTCTCCACTTGTGTCTTGGATCATCAGTGCAATGCTATTCAAGGAGCATCTATCGTCAGGACTGTCATATCTAGTCATTCTCGTTGTTGTAGCTTGATGTTGTTGCTTTCCGCTTTGACTAGATGGAGTTCGAATGCAACATGTATGTGTTTTTGCAGTGCGGCCTTTTTGCCCTTGTTGGCTAGATTGGCCCATTGAGAATCTAGGGTCTTTGTTTGTCTCTGTTTGGGTATGGGCTTTTGGTTGCTGTTTTGCAAGTGAGAATCCATGCTTGTGTAGAGCCGTTACTACATTAGGGTCCAATTTGGAGGACCTGTCATGGCGCACGTTTTCTCTCCAACCTACTTGGGGGAGGTGCGGAGGAGGCAGATCCCCCTCTACAGGGGTCCGGGGGTACAGTCCCCCCCGGCCCGCAGGGTCGTTACAGTAAATGCCATATATGATTTGAAATACCATTTATAGCCAAATTTTGAACTACTTGCTCTAAGTTTCAGCGCAGTGATCGATCTATGATATGGTTTCGGCTCTATATGGTCTCTCGGTCAGTTTTACTGTCTTCAGGTTAAAATTTGAAAAAGTCTAAATTCGGCCCAACAGGTTCGAATTGCAGGGGTCGAGTGCCCAATTTGGCCCATCCGAGGGCCAAGTAGAAAGGGCAGACTGTAACTGGTCCGAATGTCGAATTTGGACAATCTGAGTCTGGTTGTCCGAGAGCCGAGTGGCCGAGCCGAGTCGAGTGGGCCGAGTCAAGTAGTCCGAGTGTTAGTGGGCCGAGGGCCGAATGGCCGAGCGGCGGTCCGAGGGTCGATTCTGGGACTCAGCCCAGAATTGCCGTCACTCGGACATGCCGAGCATGGCGCGTTTTTTCGTGCCATCATCAAACTTGAGCTGGATGACAACTATATCCACCATGTGGATACTTGTGACACGTCCCATGACACTTGGAAATGATTGGATACTCTATTTGGTGCACACTCAAAGTCTTCAAAGTATGGTTTATTAATTGAAAGTTTTAGACTAGACATGAAACCTAATACATCTCTTGGAACACATTTGAATTACATAGAAAGTCTCTTAACCCAGCTTGCAAGAGTGGGCACCCTCAACAACAATTAAGGAAGTTCGAACCTTGCCAAGGTTAAGTATGTGTGTTAGGGGCACAAATCCCTAGGACTTGAATTCCATTAGTGACCTTAGTTTCTTACTTTCATATATGGATATAATGGTTTGAGATCAAAGGGAAGGTGTAGAATTACCTGGGCTGGGCAAATAACTCCCGGATGGCCAGATCGAAGTGGATCCACTCAACGAAGCTTTCTTACTCTCTCCTGCTCTCCTGAAACCCTACAATGCACAATGTGGCCTTTCTTGCCACTCTTGGCCTCTTATCACCTTGTCCAGGCCTGCACTCACCTTAATCTTGCTTCCCTTACTAGCATTTAACCCGAAAAATTCATTTCTTGCCATTCTCTTCCCTGTTTCAACCTGTTATATAGCAATAGAAAACCCTAATGTTTGCCCCAACATTTTTTTCCTATCCTTTCCAAATGCAAGAAAAAACTATAAGGAAAATACCTACACTACTCCATCATGCTTTCCCAAGTCCAAAACAACAAAAACCTACTTGCTAAGGAGATCGAATACCTCTTCAAACTCCCTTGCTTCCTACATATCTACCTCAAGCACCGGTTTGGGGAAAACCCTACTTCAATGCTTAATTCGAAGCGCGCAAGCGCTCAAGGCTTGAATCCGTTTGTCCCGGCAATGGAACCAAAATGTGGGAGCTTTCGCTCAACTGCTAAGACCCACGAACCGCTTATTGCTTCAAGCGTTCCAAGCCAAGCACTAATGGCTACCTCTCACATAGCTGACGCGCCATCCATATCTACAGGTGTAGTGAGCTTACCTCCATGCCGATCGAGTTAGCTCCTCTCCTATGCACTCCGGTAGCTCCACGATCCAAGTGCAAGCTTCAAGCAAGCTCCATCCTCAAGCTCTATGCTCCAAGCTCCATAGCCGCGAGCAAGACAAGAGGAGAGAAGAGAATAAGAAGAAAAGAGGAGAAGATAGAGAGCTTCTCCTCCTTGGTCCCTCACCCTCACACACTCACTCCTTCACACTCCCTCTCTCGAGCACAAGCTCAAGCAAGAAGAAGAAGAAGAGGAGACCCACTTTTGGCCGCACACAAGAATGAGCTTCTCATTCACTTTTCAACTTTATATACAAAACCCTAAATCCCTTTTGGGTGGTCATCCCCTTATCCCCTTTTTTACATGGCCGACTGTGGCCTAGGCCCTTTTTCCCATTGTCCTTCTATCTTCCTAGCTTCATTTCCACCGCTCGTCTACATTTACAAATTGCACGGGTGAGAGCCCGGCGCTGCTTAAATTAAATCATGATGCGCTTGCGCTCTTTTACAAAAGTATTGACTTGCGCTTTTCCTTGTGCGCCTTTTTTCCTTATTTAGGACTTTTTTGCGCTTCTTGTGTTTCCAGATTTTTCTTAGCGTGCCTTCGTCTTTCGTTCCACTTTGCCTTGGCCTTTGTCTTCTACTTTAGCTTTTCTAGATTTTCCACCTTGTTTGTCTGATGGTTAATGGTTAACACAATCGCAGCAAGGGGGACTTGCCGGTCCACCTAAGGTGCAATCGGCTAAAGGAGGAAAGAAAGAAACGAACAAAAGAGCCAGACATAGAATGACAGAAGAAACCGTAGAACCTACCCAAGCGCTTCATTAAGTTCAAGAAGGGTGACAAAGTGGTGGTCTTGCTAGGGGCAAAGAGGTAGGGCCAGACTAGTGAGCCTATCAAGGGACCCGCCAAAGTCAAGGAAGTCAACATGGCAGGGGAAGGTGAGAAGCCTCAACCTGTATTCATAGCAGATGACTTGACCAAGGATGGGGAGGCTAACCTTGTTGCTCTCCTAGAGAGTACATGGATATGTTTACCTGGTCTCTGGATGAACTTAAGGGGATTGACCCCAAGGTTGTGACCCACAACATCCCTATGGTCCCTAACGCTGTTCCTGTAAAACCACACCCTTATCCCATGAATCCAAAGCATGCCCATGCAGTAAAAGAGAATATTGATAAACTCATGAGAGCAAGATTCATCTACGAAATAGAGCACACAGACTGGGGTATCACCAATAGTGACCGTTATGAAGAAAAATGGAAAGATCCGAGTGTGCGTCAACTACAAGAAAGTCAATGCCACTATAAAAAGAGATAACTACCCATTGTCATATACCGAGCACATGCTTTAGAGGGTGGTCGGTAAAGAAGCCTACAGTTTCCTGGATGGTTTCTCGTGTCACAATCAAGTGCAAGTACACCCTGATGACAGGCACAAGACTGCCTTCACTACAGAGTGGGGGGTATTCGCCTACATCGTTATGCCCTTTGGGCTAATGAATGCACCCCAACCTTCCAACGTCTGATGTGCACGATCTTCAAAGACATGCTTAGACGTGAGCTAGAGATGTTTGTGGACGATCTATGCGTACACTCTAGCCGGGCAGAACACTTAGAGAAACTACGGGAAATCTTTGAGCGGTGTCAACTTTATAATCTCTCGTTGAACCCCCTGAAGTGCTAATTTTGGGTGAAACACACATGCATCCTAGGGCACATGGTGTCCAAGAACGGCATTGCTAGTGATTTCTCAAAGATCAGGGCTATTGTCGACTTGCTGCCACCCAACAATTATAAGGGTGTTCAGTGCTTCTTAGGTCACACATGGTACTATCGGCGGGTTGTATTGAATTATGCACTAATTGCAAGACATTGTACAAGCTGCTAATTGTGTTTGAGTGGACCGAAGAATGCCAACATGCTTATGAAGAATTGAGAAAGGTTCTTACCACTGCACCCATCTTACGAGCCCCAAATTGGACCAGAATGTTCCATGTGCACATAGATGCATCTAAGTTTGCCATTGGAGCTGTTCCATGCCAACTGGCAAACACAACTTGGATTACCCAGTGAGCTTTGCTAGCAGGCAGCTCACTGACATGGAGATGAACTATTGCACTACAAAAAGGGAGGGGCTGGCCATGGTGTTTTCCATTAAGAAATTTAGACATTATCTTTTGGCCACACTTTTCACCTTTCTTGTTGACCATCAAGTATTGCTCTACCTAGTGAACAAACCTTGCGCTACAAAATGTATTGCATGATGGTTATTGCTTCTTCTATAGTTTGACTTATCTGTGGTTGTAAGCAAAGGGAAATAGCATTACATGGCACATCACATGTCTTGCATACCCACAGGTAAAGTCGTTGGACAAGGAATAACGGACGACCTTCCAAATACGCATCTCTTTGGCCTGTCCAGTGACAAGGAATTATTCAAGGCTAATTTAACGCCATACTGGGCTGATGATGTCATCCACGTACTCAAACATGGTCTACCCGAGAGACCTATCGAGAAGGCCAAGCTTAGGAGGCTTATTGTGAAGATCCAACCCTATCAGTTGATTGCCGGCCAACTCTATAGGTTGGGGCAAGATGCGTTGCTACACATGTGTGCGTGCGAACATGAGATGCATGACACGTTGAGAGAGACACACACCGGAATCGCTGGGGGGCATTTTAGTAGAGACACTATAGCCCGCAAGGTGTTGCAGTCTCAACTGTGGTGGCCCACGCTATTCTGTGACGCAGCTAGATTTGTCAAACACTGTGATGAGTGCCAAAGGACCAAGGTCCCTGTGCGGAAGGACAAAATGGAATTGACCCTTGTAATAGCACGATAACCTTTCTAGAAATGGGGCATTGACTTCATCGGACCTATTAGTGCTGCGGCCCAGTATTCACAAGCTTGATATATCATCGTGGCGACCGACTATTTGACGAAATGGGCTGAGGTAAGAGCCACAAGGAAGAATGACACAAGGACCACAGCGAAGTTCTTATGGGAGCAGGTCATCTCGAGATTTGGGTGCCCTATTCAGGTGGTTTGACAAGCATGTCAAACAACGTGATTTTAACTAGGGCGACCTTGTGTTGTTGTACTCTATGAAGGGCCATAAGCAGAAAATGAAGTTCCGAGGGTTAGGACCTTTTAGAGTGCGTGCCATCAGTAGGATGGGCAACATCGAACTTGAAACACTGGAAGGCGAGGGCATATGCTTTTTCAATGGCAGTTGCATGAAGAAGTACTACCCTCCCATATATCCTTTACATGAGCCCCCTATGATAGAGGCCCCTGTCCATGTTTGCATCACAACCATCACCGAGATAGAGGATAATGAGGAAGCTGTTGCTCCAGCTTATTTACGAGTCACAGCCACAACCCAAAAGACACATTCTTTTGATGCTTTGATCGATGAGGGAGTTGACGTCAATATCCTAACCCATGCTCATTGGACCCTCATTGGTCAACCCCAGTTGCAGCCAATTAACACTAACCTTAGCCCATTTGGGGGCGCATCCTATGCACTCCTTGGGAAGTGTAAAGTCATTGTCTCTATTGAGTCTGAAAGTTTGCCAATCATCTTCTATGTGTTGCCCAACACGAAGGAGGCAGGCAAGGCGTCGCTACTAGGGCGCATTTTCAAAAAACAAACCCATTGTTACATCGATTACAACCTGCAGCATATCCACCTCACCATAGAAATGTGCGCGTCGTGACAACTTTCAGCAGAGGGCAGTGTGGGTCCCTCCAAGACCGCCACTCCACCAATAGAGAAGACCATGCCTAAGGCTAAGGAGGGGGGTCGTGATGTGTCACACCCCACTCAGCTCACAAAACACCATCCCACCAAACCCATTCCTAAGGTTAAGCAACCTACATTTCAATGGGTACCTAAACATCAAGGCAAGCCTTCCCACAATAAGCAAACGTGACCCTGCAGACCTAGGAACTCTCATGCAAAGCCTAGAAAGCAGCCTAGATGCCAAAGCCGTAAACACACCCTTAAGCCGCGATGGGTCTCCATAACCCTATTATGTGCTCAAGGATACTATGAGGGCAACAGCTAGAACTGGGTGCCCAAGACATCCGTCCTTAAGAAAAAACCCCTTACATAGCCTACGGCCACACTTGCTTCAACCAGCGTGTTCACTAAACAACCAGCAAGCTGTCAAATCTATGATAACCACAAAGCTGAAGCCCCAAAACCTAAGCCCATCGGTCAAAGCCGCAACTTGCTAGCTATAAACTAGTCCCTACAGATGCCAGAGAAAAGTCTCTAGAGACTCTACCGATCAGTCCCCTGCAGCCTGAACTCGCTATGTCTCTCGAGATCTCACATCAACTTACACAGCAGCTAGACATCCCACAATCATCTAACATAACAAACTCTTGCATGCTCAAGGCAGCTCACGATGAAGGTTGCATGTCTTCCGAGCCGTAGGACACACAACTAGCCTTCCAAGCGAATGCTCCTCCCAAGGCGCAATCTAGCGGAACATCATCGCTAATGCATCCATCTAGTTCTGTTCCACTGCATCCACCAGCAAGTCTTAGACCTTCATATGAGGGACACTCATTTATTGCTATGGCAAAGGACCTTGCTGCCAATTCAGGTGATGACTTGGTCACTTGCATTAAAATGCTGGATAGCACATTCACGACCTTCGCCTGAAGTTATGAGCGGCTAGACCTTGGCCTTCTTTATGAGCCACTTGCTTTTGAAGTCCATACCTTACCATGCACGTGGGAAGAGTACGAGCTCATGACCATCAAATTCCCTCATGTTGTAGCTGAGCTTATCGTTAGCGGTGAAGTCTCTAAAAAGCAACCAATCATTGGCGGGATGCTGACCTTCTACCGAAAGTCTGTCGACTATGCACCAATCCAAGAGCTGGAAGAGCTCATGAGTCTAGCAAACTCTACCTCTTCATTCTTACATCGATGTATGCCTTACGCCTCCAATGGGAGCAAAAAGGTTGCCAAATTATGACGAATGCCAAGCAGAGACGTGCAACCAAGGCTGCGGAATATGACCCCACGTATGTAGCTTCTACTTATTTTAGGGTTATGGCCATCCTGCGTAACAAACTGCTTGACGACCATTTATTGGCCCATCCTTACATTGACCAAGTCCTTACAGACGAAGAGCTACACGTTGCTAGCCGTCTCGAATCCAACGATGTGCTCCATGATGTCCTAACATACATCATGCGAGCATACATTAGACCACATGAACTTGACCGTCATGCCCAATTGGAATACAACCCAAATTTCTACCAGTGGTTGTTGTCAAATTAAACACACCACGTTGTGCTTTAACACCCTTGCCTCATCCTATTCAATCCTAGGAAGGATCTTCATCTTTCCACGAGGGGGAGGGGTAAAGGTGATTAAGGAAACATAACACAAAGGAAAACATAATGAATAGTGAACTACGCATAAAAACTTGAGAGCAAAGGGCACTTGGAAAATTCATATCTTCTCTTCTAGTGTGTTATTTCTCAAATTTCACATTCTCGTGCAGCTTTTCTAATTATTCAAATCTTTCATAATGCCATAATTCAGTCTTGCCTACCCCATCAACACTATTTATGAGTACTGTTGCATGGCAGGTACCCACAATGGCAGGATCGAAAAAAGGCGGTAAGCTTCTGTTCACGAAAGAAGAACAAGCCAAGTACATGATAGGTGTGGAGACATGAGGATTTAATTAGTTCACCTTCAAGCACACTATAAACTTGGACGAAGCCATCCTAGAGGAGCCAGTAGTAAAGCAACTGGTGGACAAGTGTGCTCTCCAGAAGTATGTGGAGAAAGTGGGGCAAGCAGTGGATTACAACGCTTGCACAGAGTTCCTAAGGAGTTTTGATGCTCGTAGGAACTGTGGCATAGTGACAGTAAGAAGAGCGGATGTTGTCCACCAGGTGGAGGTACCGCTTAATGCAAAAGTGGTGGAGAAGGCCCTTGGCTTGGCCCCCAAGGCAGTAAAGCATCATAGGATAGATGTATATGCCATGCTGGGGATGAACAAGAGTGAGGTGCGCACAGTGGATGGAGTAAGCTTGGCAGACATCCCAAACCTGGAAGTGAAGCTGCAAGCAAAGATGGTCCACACCCTCTTCTCACGACAGAGGTACAATGCTTTGATGAACAGGATCAGTGTCTTGGTATTGGAAAGCATAGCGGCAGGGTCCCCTAAAGAAGTGGATTGGAATGGGTTCTCATCATAAAGTGTTGGGGGTAAAGGCGCCTCTGCCTAGCCGCCCGTGTATTACTACACTGACAGTACTCGCCACTGCACACTGCAGGTGGCAGGCACCCATCACAGTCACTTATTCTTTATTCTTTTAGTGATAGTTTGAATAAAGAAAGGCCCGACCACACATTGTGGTTGTTGGAGTTCCCATTTGTATCTCTCTCTCTTCTTGCTCTTGCTCTCCGCCATAGCTCACTTCCAAGCAAGCTTCGATCCTTCTCACCTTTCAACTAGTACCAGAGTGAGGCTTCTTAACTTTTCGACCTTGGTTCGTGGCATTCTTAGCTTCCATTCAAATACCTACAACATTGGGTCTCCTTCCCAGCAACCATAGCTGACCTTTCCAAGCTCCCGTCACTCCCTGGCTTTCCGAGCACCTTCCCGAGCACCTTTCTAGCCTATTGAGGCACCCTTAGGGCATTGCTACAAAGGTATTGAAGTGTTCTTTTAGTGTTTTTTTGGAGTTCTCAGGTTGCAGTCAAACAGGGAAGCCATATCTCAAACCCTTGGATCTTGAATCTTGCTCCCTCTTGCATTTGGGCACTTGAGGCTTGTTGTGGGCCTCCCTGGGCACCCCCCGAGCCTCCAACCACTACCATTGAGGCCACGTGGATGCATAGGAGTAGAAGAAGTGATCAATAAATTTGTACCATTTTTTTTGGCTATTCTGGACATCACACTATAGTAGCTCACCTACTCCTCATTGATGGCTATGTCATGCTTCTTCGGGCCTGGCAATGGTCTCTAACTTCGGTCGAAGCCTCCTTGATCATTGGCATCAATTTTGGGTCTGATCTATACATTCCCAGGACTTTTTACAACAGTCCCATAGTCATGTTATGTAGAAGTAACATTGGCATCTAATGCTATGCTTGTTTGGGCACTTCTACTTAACCGGTTTGGTACCTATTGATGCCCGATTGTTTGGGGGATGCAAGGCACATGTTATGCCATCATTTTGGACTGATTTTCTTGCTGAGAATACTTAGTTTTGAATAGTGAATCACTGTTGTACCATAGTGGGCTGAAGCCTATTACCTGTGGTTATGCCTATTGGTTTCAGACTATGTCTTTGGGATATGCAATGAAGTATTGACCTTCTGGGTACGACATCGAGCTTGTCTTTGGTTTCGGGATGCTTTTAAGCTTGTATTAAGATCTGACTTGGTTGTTCTTCATTGGCATTTGGCTTCAGCTAAGCATGCTTTGGACCGGTCTATGCCTATTGTCACTGCTTGACATTTAGGCCTCTTGCATTTATGCTTTGGTCAGATATGGATGCCACTTGGTTTTCCCATGCTTGACAGTTACTTGGAGCTTCATCTTCAGATGTATTTGTGCATTTTGGATCTATTGGGCATTACATTTGGTTGTTAGTTACATGCTCTTTGAATGCTTTCAAGCTTATGCTTTACGGGTCTGAGATAGCTTAATATTTATGCTCCGGATGTACCCTACTGGGATTTGGCATATCTGATTTGATGTATTAGTGCGTTGCTTGCTCTCTTTGCATCTGACTTCATTTCCAGTGGAAGCCCCTTGGTATGTTCGGATTTACATAGAGTCTTATTTACAGATGAGTTTGAGCTTGTGGGACAGTTACATGCATTTTCTCTCTTGAGAGCTTTATGTCTGTGGATACTATTGGATGTATCTTGTTACCTGGCAGTTGCAGTGACATATGTATCAGTGATTGCTTCATTTTTGGAACAGTTTTACATACTGCTATCATTTATTACAGCAATCTGAAATCTGCAATTTTTTTAGCACTTCTGTGAGGGTAATGCTTACTATTTGATGTTATCTTGGTCATATTTGGTGGACAGGTGCTTCCCTTGGTGAAATCCACCCTTTCAGCCAGTTTTAGCAGTGGCTTTAGTACATTTTCTGCTAATTACAACCACCTGCAATTTTACTTTTTTGCTTTGATTTGGGACAATATGGCTGGTCATTTGAAAGATATAGCTCTCTTTAACATTGCCAAGTTGGATGGTACCAACTATGGGTATTGGAAGTCGCAAATATGGTAGGTTTTGGTGCAGAAGTTGCAGATTAAACCCTTGCGTTTCAAGGGTGTCAAACTTGAGGATACGGATGATGATGTTTGGATGGAAGTTGATGAGCTATGCAAGTCTACCATTCTTTTGTCACTCTCAGAAGAGGTCCATCATAATGTTGTTGAAGATGAGAATCAGAGTGCATGGGATTTATGGGAGAAGATTCAGGAGCTTTATGCGCAGCAGAGTCCTGCATCACAGATGTATTGGCTGAAGCAGTTAATGGACCTTCGCATGAAGGAGGGGGCCTCTCTTTCATCTCATTTCACTCAGTTTCATGCTATAATGACGAGTCTATTGTCATAAGGTATTGAGTTCAAAGACAACTTGCACCCATTGTTTCTGCTTGGCACCTTGCCTGAATCATGGGATGTCTTCCGTATTGCCATATGCACGAACAAGCTTGATGGGTTGAAAATCAAAGATGTTGAGAGTGCTTTATTGACTAAGGAAATCAACAAGAGAAACAATGATGCTTCCCGCTCTTCACATGCATTGACCGTTAGAGGTGGCAGAAATGGCAAGCATGATAATGATCATAAGGGCAGGAAGTCCAGGTCCAAGTCATGTGGTCGCAGTAAGTTTCGTGGACAGAAGTCAGATCTTACCTGTCATTATTGTGGGAAAGCAATACATATTAGGCCGTAGTGCCATAAAATGTGCGATGATAAGTGCAAGGAAAAGGGAAAAGAAAAAGTGCAGGAAAAGTCTTCTAAGCGCAGTATTATACCTGCAAAGTCTAGTGTGAAGATATAAGAGGTTAATGTCATGCAGGCCATTGATTTAGATGATGATTACATACTTGCAGCTTCTTCATGCGATGCCTTACAGGCTTTTGAGATACATTCTATGTATGCGTAGTGCGGGCTCTTGGATTCGAGTGCGTCCTTTCATGTGACACCCTATTGAGATTGGTTTCATACCTATCGTACCATGTCTGATTCTATGCGTCTTGGTGATGACAGGTCTCTTGACATTGTGGGCATTGGAGATATTAGGCTACAGTTTCCTTCTGGCAGTTCTTTTGTTTTGCATAATGTATACCATGTACCTAGGTTGACTCGCAGCCTTATGTCAGCTGGACAACTTGATGATGCAGGTCATTTTGTGTCTTTTGGAGACTCTACATGGAAGATTACTCGTGGCAGGCTTGTACTTGCAAGAGGTGCCAAGTCTGGCAGCCTCTATCCCTTACTTGTATTAGGAGCTACATTGGATCATGTTTTGTATGTGGGTTCTATTCCCCATGTATCCCTTTGGCATGCTCGTTTGGGGAATATGTCTCTTAAAGGAATGAAAATGCTCCGTGCTTTGCAGTATCTTCTGCCTTTTGACTCTTCGCATTTTGATTCTTGTGATCATTGTTTATATGGCAGGCAGACTAGAAATACACATAAAAAGTCTGGTAAGAAATGCATGGGTGAACCCTTGGCTCTTGTGTACTCAGATGTATGTGAGCCCATGCCCTGTCAATCACTTGGTGGGGCAAAGTACTTTGTTATTTTCATAGATGATTACTCACGTAAGCTTTGGGATTATCCCATAAAGAGAAAATCCGATGTCTTAGACACATTTCAGCATTGGCTTGCATTGGCAAATAACTAGTCTGGGAAAAGGCTCAAATGCCTAAGGTCAGATTATGGGGGTGAGTATGTATCACGTGCTTTTGAGCAGTTTTGTGATGAGCGGGGTATTAAGCGTCAGTTGACCGCCCCTTACACCCTACCCTAGAATGATATGGCTGAATGCATGAATAGGACCATTCAGGAAAGGGTCCGTAGCATGCTTAGCCAAGATGGCTTATGAAAGCACTTTTGGGCTAAGGTAGTTACTACTGCAATGCATCTCATTAACAGGTCGCCTAGCAGTGGCATAGACTTTTAGGGTGCAGAGAAGGTATGGGTAGGCAAGCCCCCTCTTATGATCATTTGTGTGTCTTTGGATGTGAGGCATTCTACCATGTGCCCAAAGACAAACGCAATAAGCTGGATCCTAAAAGTGTCAAATGCATTTTCATTGGCTTTGGAGATGCAGGAGAGATGGGTTACCATCTATGGGATCCGCAGGCGTGAAAAGTGATCCGCAGTCATGATGTCATCTTTCATGAGGACAAAATGCATATGCAGCTTGAAAAAGTGATTGAGGTACATAGAGTTATCTTTCAGGAGGAGCCACCTGCTCCCGTTCAGTCCCCTCCACAGCTAGCTAGACAATGTGTAGCATCACTTGATGCTCAGGGCCCAGATGTTAGACATGCTGATGTTAGACAGGATGTTGGTCAGGTAGCAGAGCCTGAATTGAGGCGTTCTACTAGAGATAGATGACCTCCTGACCGTCTTGCACCCTCTATGGATTATGTATTAGTTATAGATGCAGGAGAGCCTCTCACTTATGATGAGGCTATGTGCAGGGGTGATTATCACTCTTGGGAGAGGGCTATGCAGTCTAAGCTTGACTCATTGCATAAGAATAAGACTTGGGATTTGGTTTCCTTGCCTCAGGGTAAGAAGGCTTTGCCATGCAAGTGGGTGTACAAGCTGAAAAGTACCCCTGGATACCCTAAGCCGGCATACAAGGTTCAATTGGTTGCTAAGGGTTTTAAGTAGGAGCATAGTGTTGACTTTGATGAAGTCTTTTCTCCTGTGGTCAAGATGACCACCCTACACTTAGTCTTGGCCTTGGTTGAATAGCTTGACCTGGACTTATACCAGATGGATGTTAAGACGACCTTTTTACATGGAGACTTGCATGATGAGATTTACATGGAGCAGCCTAAGGGCTTTGAAAACTGTGGGCAGGGAGCACCTAGTGTGCAAGCTAAAAAAGAGTATATATGGATTGAAGCAGGCACCTAGGGAATGGTACCATAAGTTTGATGCATTCATGCAGTCACTGGGCTACGCCGCAATGCTATGGATCCGTGCTTGTATACGAAGAAAGCCCGTGACGGTTCTTTACTGATTTTGGTACTCTATGTGGATGACATGCTTTTAGTAGGGACAGCTCATGAGGAGCTAGATACTCTTAAGGCTCAGCTCAAGAAAATCTTTGAGATGAAAGATCTGGGATATGCCTCTCATATACTTGGTATGTGCATTACGCGCGATAGATCTCAGGGACTACTCTATCTATCACAGAGAGAGTACATTCATAAAGTCCTTGAGCGCTTTCGCATGTAGGATGTTAAGCCTCTTGGCTGTCCATTACCTTCTCATGTGAAGGTTTCACAGGTTGATTGTTCGCAGACAGATGAGTAGAGGGCCGAGATGGCCAAGATTCCCTATGCATCAACCGTGGGCAGTCTTATGTATGCCATGATAGCCACCCGTCCAGATATTGCTTTTGTAGTTGGGATTGTGTCATGTTATATGGCTACACCTAGCAAGAAACATTGGGATGTTGTGAAGGGTATCATGAGGTACTTGAAGGGCACATCAGATATGTGTCTTTGTTATGGTAGCCAGGATACAGGAGTCGTGGGGTACACTGACTCTGATTATGCAGGACATGCAGATAGTAGGAAGTCCAGTTCTGGCTATGTCTTCACTTATGCTAGAGGCGCTATCTCTTGGATGTCTAAGGTGCAGAAGTGTACAGCTCTTTTCACTATAGAGGCTTACAAGGAGGCTATCTGGTTAGGCCGTTTGATTGCAAACCTTGGTATGATAGATGATATGCCTACATTGCATTCGGATTCTATGAGTGCCATTCAGTTGGTAGAGAATCCGGTCTTCCATGCAAAGATGAAACATATTGAGGTGAGGTATCACTTCATTTACGAGGTCGTTGAGGACATGTTTGTTGACCTTGTCAAGATTCCGACTGAGCAGAATCCTACAGACTTGCTCGCAAAGAGCCTCACTATTGAGCGCTTTGCCTTCCTCAGGAGATTGATGGGCATTGGATGAGATGAAGCCTTTTTCCTCATCCTATTGTACATGTGTGCATGTTGTACTGTCTTTTCTTTTCTCTCTCTCTCTCTCTCTCACTAGGGTAGATTCACCTTTAAGTGGGAGGTTGTTGGGGGTAAAGGCACCTCTGCCTAGCCGCCTGTGTATATTGATAGTACCTGCCACTGCACACTGCAGGTGGCAGGCGCTGGTCACAGTCACTTATTCTTTATTCGTTTAGTGATAGTTTGAATAAAGGAAGGCCTGGCCACACATTGTGGTTGTTGGAGTTTCAATTTGTGTCTCTCTCTCTTCTTGCTCTTGCTCTCCGCCATAGCTCACTTCCAAGGAAGCTTCGATCCTTCTCACCTTTCATAAAGACCATCGAGATAGCAACAAAGGCCCTTGCTACGAGTGTAGCAATGGCTGGAGGAGAGTCCCCAGCCTCTATAGTGAGATCAGCTCGCAAGAAGTCCTCTACCAAGGCTCCTACCATCAGATACGATGGTTTACCGAACGGCCATTATTCAGGAGTCCACCAAGGAAGCAGGGGGAATTGAAGAGATAGCCGCACCCTCCCAGCCAGTGCATCATGAGGAAGACAGATCCAATGAAAGCACCATGCGTGATAAGGAAGTGCCTGAAGCACCATCCACTCAATCCGAAGCTAGGGCATAAGAAAAGGCAACGACTGCCAAAATCCAAAAACAAAGGAAGGAAAATATAAGTAAAGAAGAGAAAGCTGAGTTGAAAAGAGCACAAGAGGAGTCCAAGAGAATGGAGGAGGAACGAAGGAAAAGAGAAGAGGAAGAATTTGAAAGAATTAGAGAAGAGTCAAGAAGAGCTGAGGAGGAGAGGAAGAGGAGAGCGGAAGATGAAGCTGAAGAAATGAGGAGGAAGGAAGCTGCGGACTTGGCAGAGGCAACTCATAGGTCTGTAAAAGAGACCCATGGAGGGGGAGAGATGAGCCCATTGAGCTTGCCTCATGAGGTTGGAGTTAGTGGCAGTGTAGAAATAGCCTTGGTGGTTGTAGGAAAGGGCAAGGCCCCACTACACCTCCTTCCCTCTTCCCTTGTGCCACTACCAGCTAAAACCATAGCCATCACGACACGAGTCGGTGCCAGCTATGGACATGGCTCAATTGATGGCAATGATACAGCTCTTGGCTAACAAAGTGGCAGAGATTGCCCCCAAATCAGAAATAAAGAGGCTAGCCACAGCAGATGCAGAATCTCGACGAGACCTTAAGCAGCAAAAGTTGGAAGCATCGATCACTATGGCCCCTCTTATAGTGCCACCAGCAACAGACTACGACGCATACGTGGCTGAACTCCTCACTCAGTTGAGCCATGCCAGAGAGGAGAAGAAAGCGGTCTTGGCAAAGCTTGCCTTCGAAAAGGAAGCCTCGGCTATTAAGTTCTACCACTTTCTATTGAGGTCTAGCTTGTTGGGTAGCTTACTTGGGAATAAGAACTACATAGATTTCTTGCCTTGGTGGATGAGGGGCATCCAAAGTGAGAGATAAGTCACCTAGTGAGTATGGAGTATTCTCATGAGATTAGATATGAGATCAACCCATGTCCCATTGGTGTTGAATTGTGGTTTTTCCTCGATAATATAATTGTGCCATTTGAGGTAACTTTTATTCATGAACTTGAAAATTAATGTTCAAATCTATAGGATTGAAATCAAGAGTAAGTTATATCAAGAATAAGCATGTTATCTTTATATGAAAAAAGCATAGTTGCATTTTTTTTGAAGCTAACACATCAATATGTTGGGACATGTGTTCAATATGCAAACAAAATTAAGGGTATTCCATTAGGTTACTTGACTTGGTCAATCAAAGGATATAGGGAATAGAAAAACATTCATAATCAAGAGAAATAAATTTTATTTACAATATGAAGTGATCATATATCATTTTGCTTGATTTTGAGGCTATCTTATACATTAAAAATAAGGAACTGATATGTTAATTGAACAAGAAAGATAGAGTGGAGCAATTAAGTGAAGACAACGCAAAGAGAGAAACATACGAAAATTGAGCTTCTTTTCCTCTTCACTTTATTCCTCCCTCTATGTCTCTTAAAATAATCTCCTTTTAGGCTTGCAATAGTTAATTACCTTGATCAATAAGCGGTTTATAGATCTCGGGGTGGAGCTCCGTAGCTCCCCTCCATTTTGGTTCTGTTCCGGGATCGACGAAATCAAGCCTTGAGTGCCACTCACATCGAATCGAGCATAGAAGTAGGGTTTGCAGCCCGAACCGGTGCTCGAGATAGTTAGGAGATTTAGGAGGTTTTAATCCTTGGAGAAAGTAAGTATTTTGATTTGTTGTTGAATATTAGAGTAGGACCATCCATCTCCATCTCTGTTTTTTATTTCTGTTGCATTAGGTTAAGATTAGGATAGGAAAAAGAAGGAAAACAAAAAGGGTTATGCTGCTGCTGGAAACATGGAAATAGGGGCACAGATTCAAATTTCTAGCTGGAAGAGTATGAGGGATTAATTTCTGAGGTTACAGCAGGCTGGGATGGGGCAATAAGAGGCCCAGGGAACTAGGAAAGACCACATTTGACATTTTGCTTTGTGAGAGAGAGAGTGATCTTGAGAGCCAGGGAGAGAGAGAGCTGTAGGGAGATCCTTGGAGTGCCATTCGATTCGAGCACCACAGTGATTCCAAGTATGTCTAGCATTTCCTTGCAGTGTTTTGCACCTATCTGGAAGGCGTTGGATGATTCCCTGGAGTAGGCACTGAGCTTGAGTCATCTCACGCAACACGCGGGCCGTCGTCTGCGTAGTCGGACCAGCCCGTCTGAGTCCCAGAATCGGACCACCCGATTTCTGGAGTCGAACCGTCCGACTGCCAAAATCGAACCACGTCGTCTGACTGCGAGAATCAGACCTAGTGTCAAAATTAGACCCAGTGCCAAAATCAGACCACGTGTCCTATCACAGGAGTCGAACCACCCTATCCGACTAGGGAAATCGGACCAAAGTCAAAATCAGACCCAATGCCAAAATCGGACCACCCTGTCGGATTTTCACAATTGGACCAGCCCGTTCGAGTCTCACAAATGGACCAGCCCGTCCGACTCCCAGAATCGGACCACCCTAGCCAAGTCCCAGAATCGGCCCTCATCCCACTTGGCCACTTGGCCCTCGGATGGGCTGAATCGAGGATTCAGCCCCTGCAACTTGGACTTGTTGGGCCGAATTTGGATTTTTTCAAATTTTAACCTGTAGACCTGAAACTGACCGAGAGACCATATAGAACCGAAACCATATCATAGATCGATTCACTGGGCTGAAACTTAGAGCAAGTAGTTCAAAATTTGGCTATAAACGGTCCTCCAAATTGCGCATGGTGTTTACCATAACGGCCCTGTGGGCCGTGGGGACTACCCCCCCGGACCACCACAGAGGGGGCTCTGCCCCCCTCCGCACTTTCCCCAAGTAGGTTAGAGAGAAAACGCGCATCATGATAGGTCCTCCAAATTGGACCCTAGTGTAGTAATGGCTCTACATGAGCATGGATTCTCGCTTGCAAAAGAGCAACCAAAAGCCCATACCCGAACAAAGAGAAGCAGAGACCCTAGAACATCAATGGGCCAATCTAGCCAACAAGGACAAAAAGGCCACACTGCAAAAACACATATCTGTTGCATTCGGATTGCATCTAGTCAAAGCGGAAGGCAACAACATCAAGCCACAATAGTGAGAATGACTAGATATGACAGTCCTGACGATAGATGCTCCTTGAATAGCACTGCACTGATGATCCAAGACATCAATGGAGAATCCACATCTGGTCGTGCAGTTGGGGACTCAAGGGCATTTGTCAGAAGGCTTAAATTTACAAGCCAAGATCTGGAAGACGAAGACATAGTACCACCTGCTTATCTTAGGGTCATACTATCGATGCTTTGATTGATGAAGGAGCAGATTTTAATATCTTGACCTATGAATCATGGACCCTACTGGGCCAACCAAAACTCACATCGAATAATGCAACTCTTAGCCCTTATGAGGGACACCCACAAGCACTCATAGGGAAGTGCAAAATCATTGCGACAATTGAAACTAAAAGCTTGCCTATCCTATTTCATGTTCCTCCAAATGGTGCTAATTACAGGAAGGAAACCCTTCTAGGAAGACCCTTCAAAAGGCCAACCAAGTGTGAGGCCGACTATGTAGCACAGAGGATACACCTGACACTATTGGGTGTGAGGATAGTCACAACCTTTAGCAAGGGTGACCTCATCGAACCTCGAGGGAAAGGCAAGGAGGGTGTTGACATAATAGTTAAGCCTGCTAACGAGAGCAAGGACTTGTTGGAAGAGTTGATACGAGCATAGGTCGAACAACGAGAACCAGTGAGTGAGGTTATGCCTGAAACAAGAAGGTCAAGAGACAATGCCAAGGACGGGCTTTGGACTACAAATAT
Organism: Lygodium microphyllum; assembly: GCF_053477565.2. Lineage (NCBI taxonomy): Eukaryota > Viridiplantae > Streptophyta > Polypodiopsida > Schizaeales > Lygodiaceae > Lygodium > Lygodium microphyllum. The sequence continues at coordinate 216,900 of NW_028229614.1, read as the reverse complement.
CGTATAAGACCCCAGAAGAAGCCCAAGCCTTATAGACGAAGGCATCGATGGAGGGTCAGCACAATGCCACGATGGATATCCAAAGCATTGCTACGTGCTCAAGGGTATTACGTAGGTAACCCATGGATTTGGGTGCCAAAACCCCTTGCCAAAGCTCCCTTGTCGACTGAAGGCCAGATCCTATCAAGAGCAAAGAAGCGTAGGAGGAGATCTAAACAAAAAACCAAGTCTCGAGTAAACAACAGTGGAGTGAACGAGCCCCTCATGGTCGAAATCAAGAAACCAAACGGGACCAATCAGAGGATAGATCGTCAACCTAGCATGCTTGACAAGCAGATGTCAGATGTAATCGTTGAGGATACGCAAAAACTACTAGTGCCCAAGGAGCCTTTCATTCCCCAAGAGGATAGCAAGCATCATAGGCACAACATTGCTCATGGCAAGGTTAAATGCTCAACAAAGCAAATAGCAAAATCATATAACAACCACGAGCAAATCTCCCAGCCAGTGTTAAAGCCACTTAGGAGTCCCAAGTCTCCTACACCCTCTTCCCCCAAACGGACACAGGAAGCACAAAAGTTGTCAAGTGCGGCTACTCAATCCTAATCTCTACCTACATTAGAGCTTCCAAATGTCCAAGAGGCAGGACACGGCACCACCCTTAGCTCTCAACCTAAGGATATGCGTGTGCAATCCACCTTGGCTAGCTCAACTGATACTCGATCTATGCAAGTGAATGCTCTAAGGGCAACAAAATACATGACCACTTCCAATTGACCTAAGGACTTGACACCGCAATCCACCAATCATAGCAAATCCACTGAACTAGCTGCTACTACTTCCAATCAGGGATCACAGTAGTCACAGCCCTTAGCCGTGATAATGCCCCTTGCAGAACGTGTCCTTAGTAGTTTACCTGTGGAGGAGGTGTCGCAACCAACTTCATTGACAACTCCAGTACTTCCAAAGTGCCTAAAGTCTATGTTGGAGGAGTTAAACAGAAGGGAAGAGCTAGACTCTCCAAAAAGGGAGGCATTTGTACCCTCACAACCTAGTGAGGCTATTCAGTAAGCCACAGCTATGTCCCATAAGGACACACTAGAGAAAGAGAATTCTGAGGCCCAACCAAGCACATCAACGGTTGACCTAGTCCAGGGTCCTTAGTCGTTGAGAGATGCACCTTCACTAACCAAGAAAAAGAGGAGAAGACAGCAAAAACAACAGCAGTTACAGGTGATTGTGGACCCAAGAACATTGACAGTAAGAGCGTTGGAGAGCTGAGCAATAAAGCAACGAGTCCATCCACCAATGACCCCATTGATGCCTCTCCTAATAGCGGTGAAACCTCAGACACATCCGTGTGCTCTGAAAAATCAAAGCAGTCATTACAATCAACGATTGCTTGCAACACTCAATCCGTTGACAACATAACTCGCGGATGCTAAGCTCAAAGTGTTCGCACGTGTCTATGTCCTGGCAGACATGGGTGCATTCCCTAAAGAGCAGCTTGAAGAATGCTTGCCATTTCCCTTATCCTGGGAAGAGCAAGAACACCTTGACGAGCACTATAACAGGCTCATGCATGAACGCATGCGACTCATCTCTGACGAGGAAGCCGACGAACTACGCTTAACTATAACATTCAATTATGTACTTTGCCAACCAAATCTCTTAGGGATAGAGCAATTAAAGCGACAATCAGAGGGTTGAAGTCAATTTGAACAATGTTGGTGTGAAAACCGCATTGCAATGGCTGAACTAGGAGCCCAGATCATGATAGTCTCAGAGGAGCGATTGGCCAAATGGTGGTCTCAAAGAGACCCAACTTATGTGGCACCAACTTCCTTTCGAGTGTTGACAGCCATTCAGGGTATGGACTTAGCTGAAACTAGTCAAGAGAACTCTTTGTCTGATAAGGTTCTCACTGAGGAGGAGTTACGTGTTGCCAGTAGACTCGGACAAGGTTCCATGCTACTCAATGTTGCAAAATATCTATCGGTATTGAGCAAGTTGCCACGAGTACTAGATGCGTGTGCCACACTCCAGTACAATTCGGAGTTCAACAATTGGCTTTTATCCTCGTGAAGTGACATGGATTCGTAAATATGTACATAAATAAACAATGAATTTTGTGACCTTGTATAGACAATATCAACACATACAAGCAATGATAGTCAAGTGTAGGGAGAAGAGTTGGGTTCAACAGGCTAAGCTCCTCAGGTCCTCCTCTCACCACACATTTAGAAGTTGTGTGACCATTCCCATCTCCAGGTGGAGGGCATGCAACCCTCATTACCACCATAGGAAGATCTGACCAACAGGGTACCATCCCTTTCTATACACCTTTCCCTCTTTTCGGTCTATCCTTCCGAGGATGAGCCCTGCCCCGCTCCATAACAACCAGCCCACACAACTTAGCATAAGCCAAGATCTACTAATGGCTGGAGGCAAAACAAACATCATCAAGGGGGCCATCCCTCTACAACAAGCACTACATGCCTCATTTCTCCCCTCCTCATCATATGCACTTGATAACCCACTGTATAATCCCTTCCATGTGAATAGTTTTATCCTGCCTCAAGGCCTAAACCTTGGTTCACATTTTGTAGGACCCCTTAGGTAGCAGACATGGAGCACCCAGTGCAGCTGGCTTGCAAGGACACTATCCGCTATCGAAGGGAGCATGTAGCACAAGCTCCTATGCCGGAACGCTACGTACCTACCCTTAAAAGGTATGCAAAGAAATGAGACCCCAAGCAACAACACCTTGGACGTAGGTCAAAAAATCCCCAGGCCAGGGGAATAGAAGCTCAAGGAAGCACATGGAGTATGGCAACACCGGTCGTGCAGGCTCCCACCAGACGCTCGGGAACCAGGTGCTCAAAAGAGGAGAGGGCAGCTCGAGACAAGCATGAATTTGACGCATTGTTTAAAAGCATTCTAGAGACAATTGAGGCCAAGGACTACACCATCCGGGTCCCAGCCGACATTTCCCCCGCCCAGCCTCACAGAAGCCCCTCACCAGCACAACCTCAGTCGCCCGACCACCCAGACTTGCCCCGCCTCGTACAAATAGAGTAGCGCCATCTTGTATAAAAGGCTTATCAAATGCTATCTGGCCATGACTTTTTGCCTTTAAATGGTTAAGTGCTGACATGTTTCCCAATTGTACAAACTTTTCATATTTGCGTTTAATATATTTCACGTCTTTAGCAAAAGAAAAAGCTAAGCAAGCGCAGGTGATATGTATCTAAGCCAACACCATGGAATTCAGATAAGTGATGTCTCCCTGGGTTGCACTGGTTTATTATAGTTGCGGCATATGCCGTGCATGTACTCTCATGAAGTGACAAGTGGATGTAGGATGATGGAAGTCTTTGTGCGAAAGTGTTCAATGCCCAAGTCACTGCAAGACCACCCACCCCACAAAGAGCCGCAACAAAGCCACGCTGCTGAAAGCAAAAATCACCCATGCGAGTGCCCATGTCACATGGCCCAAAGCATGATCTTAACCACTTCCTCTTTCTGGGTTACACTCTATGCCAGGCACTCACGGCAGCTATTACCCCAATTGTACCAACATCGCACGTTCCAAAGAGCGTTGCAATATCTCAAGTGTATCTCCCCATCTCAATGACTGCTTCTCTAACAATGAGGCTAAGGGATAATCATCACTGTAATATCCATTCCCTGAGCCTTCAAAGCTTGCCATTTCCCAACACATTGAAAGGCTGATAGCCTCAACATATTGCAATGGTTGTACGCAGGCAAGTCCAAAAAAAGAAAAAAAAGGAAAAGAAAAGAAAAGAGACAGCAAGAAAGAAAGAAAGAAAGAAAAAAGAACAAGAAAAGGAAACGAAAAAGAAAATGGATAAGGAAAAAAAAACTAAAAAAAGATAGGAAGCACCCACGATCACAGCACAGCACCTAGGGGTTCTTAAATTAGGTACGTCCAATGACCTTGGTCGGCTCGCTCCATCCCTAGTTCCCTAGCCCTTTAGCATCACCCACAATTGTTTAGGGCACATCAAGGGCAGGACATACCTAGGGAGCTTGTCTCGCCTATGGTTATACCTGTCACCCTGACCTATTCGCACGATTCCCTCTTGCACTCTACCTTAATATCATTGCAATCAATTGTGGTAAGCACTACACGAATGGCCATGAAAAGTACACCGTCCTCATCAAGCAAGTCCAATAGCTCCCAACTACCGAAAGTGCGGTGTCCTTGTGTTCTATTATGCTACGTCGTGCAGTCACAATGCAAAGGATGTCTCATACACCTTCACGTATACTTCTTCTCAACATGGAGAACTTTGTTTCATCCACACATTGTTATAAGAAATCGGCCGCGGTCTTCTAACTACGTTATATCTAAGTATGCACGAGCACTCACATAATATCTGCATCGAAATATATACATAGTTTGGGTCCTTAAGTGCATGACAATAATCTCAGCTTGCTTAGAGTTTGACCTGTCTCCCAAACTAATTGAACTATGTCTTGTGCACGATAAAGAAGACTAGCACTACCCCTAGGGAAAGACCACCTATGAGAGGTTTTCAATTGTAGGTATTAAAGACTCCAACGAAAGTGTCGTTCGCTCTTCATCGACACCCAACTCCGAACTCTTATCCTTTATCATCCTGCAAGCCCACCAAGAACCATCAGTGCAATCCCCAACAAAGAATAGCCCTACCACCAACTCCAACCACCCTACCACTAGCCACCTAGCCCACCAACATGCCCCCAATGACCTTCCTCCACACCACCACCAACACTCTTCCACGGCAACCATCGATGTCCCTTCCACCTACGTCTTCAGTGCAGGCCAAAGCCTGCTACCTACGACGGTGAGTGCCATGGGACTGGCACTCGTCTAGGAGGGGGGTAATGTTAACCATTGGACGAACAAGGTGGAAAATCTGGAAAAGCTAAAACAGAAGACAAAGGCCAAGGCAAAGTGAAATGAAAGACAAAGGCGCGCCAAGAAAAATCTAGAAACACAAGAAGCGCAGAAAAGTCCCAAATAAGGGAAAAAGATGCACAAGGAAATACACAAGTCAATACTTTTGTAAAAGAGCGCAAGTGCATCATGATTTAATTTAAGGAACACTGGGCACTCACCCGTGCAATTTGTAAATGTGGACCGGGCGGTGGAAAGGAAGCTAGGAAGATAGAAGGACAATGGGAAAAACACTCCCTTCATAACAATGAAGTGTACAGAGAACTGGACACCTGTAACCTTCACTAGCCAATTCTTTAAATCTCCAAATGACCTTACCTTCATTCCATTTGCTAGTGTGACTAGCAGTCTCAATGGGAGGGTTTTCCCAAGCCTGCAAGACTATGTGGCTCAAGACACTAACCCCTGTGCCCATGTCTACGATTCCTTTTTGCATCATGTCTCCTAGGGCCAGGATAGGTAGCACCACGTGCATCTCGATGCCCTCCTAAAAAGCATTTACATGCAGAGATTTAGGTATCGAGTGTAGCATCAAGCTCGGTATTTGTGTGATTGCATCGTGCTCATATAGGTCAGTAGCAATTTGCTCGTTGGCTCCTCCACCCAGTGCTTCAGTTCCAGCCAAAGAGTCGGATGCTGCCTAACCAAGTCTCCTAGGATCAGGGTTACTGGGGTGGTTACTGTGAGGAGGTTACTCGTTATTTGCCTCTCCTCCATTCCCACACCTCTAGGCCATTGGCTTGGGGTGTTTTGCTGGCCCATGGCTCCCAAGCTTCTCTTGGGTGGTGCTACTTATGGCATAGACACATCTCTTGACCTTGGTCGAAAGGGCGAGACTGGGGTGCTCACACTAGAGAAATCCTCAGTTTCGTCTTCTATGATGGCCTCAGCATCCTTCAGGTTCTCTTGGGCTTCTTTTACCCACTCCTTGACCATTTCAATTGCTTCTAATTGGCGCTTTGGATGGGGGTACTCCCCTACCTTGGCACTCCCTTTCTCTACTGTTTTCGTGAATGATGATGATTACTCACTCACTCACTCACTTACATACACACACACACACACTCTCTCTCTCTCTCTCTCTCTCTCTCTCTCTCTCTCTCTCTCTCTATATATATATATATATATATATATATATATATATATATATATATATATATATATATATATATATATATATATATATATATATATATATATATATATATATATATATGGAGTTGGGAAGAAGGAGAAGAAGATAAGAGAAGTCAAGTTTGCATAGCTAAGAATGATGAGTTTCTTTCCATTTTTGGAACAAATACATGGTTTTACTAATAGCAAAGATGTTATTATGTGTCTTACTATATGTGTATCTCTTCTTTATGAGCCTCAATCTAAGCTAGATGAGGCCATTGGGAGCTCTCCCATTGTCCTACTATGTCAATTGACTTTCTATGTCAAATTCCTTCATTACATACACATTAGGTGGAGATTAGGGTTTATAGGCTTGATCATCTCATCCATTAGTGTACTTAACCTATTCACATTGCACAAAATGGATTGCATTGCATATTTTATCCACATGGCATCATGGATGGGATCTTTTTCACATGTGTAGACAATTTTGTAGGCACCACTTTTTGGTAACATGAGACCAACTTGTTTCATGCCCCTTTGCCTATTTTTAGGCAACCGCTCACATGCCTCCACACATCATTCTAGCAAGCCCTCATCCTAATGTATCTCTTCAATCATGTTCTCATCTTCAATTTATTCGTTTGGTGCCCTAACTATTGCATCTCTGCATGTGTAGGGGCCAATGGTATGCAACCTTGTAACAATGTTCAAATCCATGTGTTTTCCTATTTCTTTATGTTTCATCTACTCTTCTCTTACCTCCATGTTTTCACTTGATTGCATAATTTCACATTGTATTAAATCCAAGAAGAGTGATAAAGAGCCTTCAAGATGTAGCATTTTCGCATTCTTCTATTTCTACACAGTACATCAACCCATTTCTAAACACCTTTTAGCCATCATCACTCCCACAAAAGTAGGCATCTATACTCAACATGCATTCTTAATCACAATAGGTCCTTTCTGGCTAGCCATGTGTCATCCTCTCCAAATTATAGCTAACAATAGACCTTATTCTTTAAAATGTAGGCTACAATATCTTCTCCGATCTTTGTTTCCCTTATTCACTAGATTGCCTCCATCCATGCAGATTGATGTTCCAACCACCATGACCATGGGGATCATAGAAAAGATCATTGATAATGAGAGAAGCATTGCAAAGATCATGATCGTGGGGATTCCAAGGAATCTTTGCATTGATCCCAAAGTTTGTGAGGTAGATCAAGATTTGGATGGTGATTATCCTATCCATCATGTTGACCATCCGTTCATCTTATAAATCTCTCTTCACTATCCACGCTCTCTATCAATGAATGGCTCTTCTTGTATCACTTGTTTAGGAGTTGTCATCTTAGAGATAGACAAGCTCGATAGCTCAAATTGGTCCATTTGGTCATGCAAGATCAAGTGCCATCTCAACGTGTTTGTGCCACACCTATGTGTGCCACACCCATGATGCTTCTCAAGTCTAGAACTAATTTTCCTCTCTTAGTTCAGTTGTACCTTCGTCCATAGGATTACCCTTGAATTCTTTGTTTTAGACTTCTCCTAGCACAAAGGATCACATCACAAAAATGAAGGAGATTTGGATGAGCTTGCATCCTTGCATAATCAAGTTTCTTTAGAAGACATAGTTGTGTCTCTCGTCACATCTACTATCCCTATTGTACTATTTTTTCTACACCAACCTTCTCATCTCTTGTGTTTGAAAGACACCATCACATGGAAGGAGTTAGTCCCCACAATATTTGAGAAATGATGTGTAACATTAGCAAATGGGATCAGGAGGAGTAGTATTTGAGAGTCATGCTTTTGTGACTAGCACATCATTGGGGAAAGGACAAAAGAAGAAGAAGAAGAAGAAAAGACAAAACATCAAATTGCAGTTGTAGAGGCAAGCACAAACTCTACCACCAAGACCCATGGATTGCTTATCGTTCAAGTGTTTCAAGCAAGCAGTAATGGCTACCTCTCACATAGCCGACGTGCTATCTCTCTCTACCAGTGTACTGAGCTTACCTTGATGCCCGATTGAGTTGCCTCCTCTCTCGGGCACTCTGATAGCTCCACGATTCATGATGCAAGCTCAAGCATCCTCAAGCCTCTTTGTCCAAGCTACATCCTCCATAGCCACATATGTGAGATGAGAGAAGAGAAGAGAAGAGAAGAGAAGAAGAAGATAGGGGATGATGGAGAGCTTCACCTCCAAGATCCCTCACTCTCACAAGCTCACTCCCTCCCTCATGCACTCACAAGCAAGCAAGAGAAGAGAAGGAGAGAAGAAGAAGAGTTCACTTTGTCACACACTAAATAATGAACTCGCATTCATCTTTTGAACTTTATATACAAAGCCCTAAATCTCATTTGGGTGGTCATCCCCTTTTTATATGGTCGGTTTTTCCATTGTCCTCCTATCTTTTGAGCTTCCTTCCTACTGCCCATCTACCTTTACAATTTGCATGGGTGAGAGCCCGACACTCTTAAAATAAATCATAGTGTGCCTTGTGCTCTTTTACAAAACCATTGACTTGCGCTTTTTCTTGTGCGCCTTTCTCCTTGATTTAGGACTTTTCTGCACTTCTTGTGTTTCTATATTTTTCTTGGCGCACCTTCGTCTTCTTTTTCACTTTTGCCTTGGCCTTATCTTCTGCCGATTTTCCACCTTGTTCGTCTAAGGGTTAACATTATCCCTTCCTAGACGAGTGCCAGTCCCATGGCACTTGTTGGTGGTGAGGGGGACGGTGGTGCTGGGTGGCCAAGGGGTTCTTGAGGTTGTGGACATACCATGTTGGGGGTGTGTTAGAGGGATTTTTGGAACTAGAAGGCTCTTGAGCTAGGTAGGGGCCCTGGTATTGGAGGGATTTATGGACCTTTTGGAGGGATTTATGGAACTAAGAGGCCCTGCCGCTGGATATGATCCCTGGTGTTAGAGGGATTTTGAGGGGCGGGTCCATCTTTGAAATTGAAAATGATGCTAGATGTATCCATCATTTGACTCGTCGTGGTTGAGTTCCCCTGTGTTGTTCCCAATGAGCTTCTTCATTCACTTTCTGATTGTGGTTGTTGCGTCCACCCCTTGGTTGGTGTGCTTTGCCCAGTGGCACATGGCATGGGATTGGGAGGGCATTGCATGGATGATGGGGTCTCTAAAGCTAGTGGTGGGGCCTTCGGTTGTACCTGGAAAGAAAAGAAATGTGCATTACCTGTGGGTGTGTGTCATTGTCGTGTGGTGCATTGTGTGCGTGCTAGTGGGATGGAGCTTAGGGTGACAGGTCTAACCACAGGTGAGTGTTACCTCCCTGGGCGTGTCCTGCCCTTGATGTGCCCTAGGCGTGATGCGGGGGATCAAAATGAGGCTAGGGGATTAGGAGCGGAGCCGACTGACTGAAGTCACTAGACACTCCTAACTTGAGGACCCCTCTGTGCAGTGGCTGTGATCAATGCATTTTTTTCATATAATAATAATAATAATCAAGTTACATAATCGTGACAGAAGTTTAATCTTCGTCATCGGAGTGAGGTGGAGAAGGGGGCTTAATAGATTTACTAAGGAATCGGCGGCTTTGGAGATACCCCTTGAGATTTAGGCAGACTTGAAGGGTGGTGGTGGAGAGGAATGGATGATTGCAGCGGGTGAAGCAGCTATCATTCGTGTCCTCTAGTAGAGTTAAGCAAAATGAAGGCAATAGCATGGCTCGCATCATTAGACGAGCCATCGCGCAACTATTTATAGCATTAGGATCAAAATGGATCACTGGGAGGTTGTGCTCTTGCGGGGTGGGGTCTTGCTTAAGGAGTATCCTAAGAAATCTAAGGTAATTACAAGTGGTAATAAAGGCAGGGTCAGGGCATGAAGAGAATTGGTTAGTGAATTGAATTAGAGTAACATACAAGTCTTCTGACATGAAGACGAGGGCATCTTCATATATAGTACAATGAGGATTATAGATTACAGGGAAATCATAACGGCCGTGGACATTGGAGTCAAAATCCACTCCCACCCTTTGAGGGTAAGGCATAAAGGTTGGATCATTCCATTCGAGGGTTCGAGTGTTGCAAAAGGCCATCTAAGTGTCCAGGTTGGTGTCGTGGACCCTTCTTCTCCATGTAGGTTGGCATTCGTAGCTGGGCACAAACCGTGGTACTTCAAAAACTTTATTTTTCCAAAATTTGGCATCTTCTGCAGTCCATAGTGTGGGGTTCTACGCTCTCTCCTCTAGCCATCTTTGTTTGAGCCTTCTTCCGATGTGAATCACCTCCTCCACCACCTTGATAGATAACACTCTATGCACGGTGGTGGAGAATTGGAACTTGAGGTCGAAGCGGCTCTTGGCCATTTCTTGCCTCTCCTAGATTATGAGGTCGGCATGGAAGCTTGTTGGGGTGTTATTCGCACATGGTGGGATAGGTGCCTGGGGTGCCCTCACTCCCTTGGCATTCCATTTTCTCCTTGTCTCCTCCACCATTTGCTTCCTTATTTATCTTAGTGCCACCTTTCTTTTTACGGAGGTGTCGGCATGTTGTTGCTCTTCAGGCCTCGTAGAAGGAGGCGCTGGGATAAGCTCATATTCATATGGTCCCATTTCAAAGTTCACATCCACCTCCCCTTGCCAGCTTGGCTTTTGTTGCTCCTCTTCAAGGAACACGAGTGCGTTCACTTCTTGTGAGGTTAAGTTTGCCAATAGGAGATAATGGCATTGTTCATCTAGGCTTGGGCCAACTCCACTAGGTCATGGCGGCATCTAGAGTCCGGCCTTTAGTGCCCTACAAGCCATTCCTAGTTTCTTTTTCATCACTTCCATGGACTCCCCCTCCTATGCCTGGGTGATGTCCAGTAGGGTTTCTAGGAAGGTGTGTTCTTAGGTGTGGAAGCTCACTGGGGCGGCCTCCGCTCTGCTTTCGGCAAGTATCTTTTCTTTTTTGGCTTGAGCGAGGCGACGTGCCAAGGCTTTGACCCTTTTTTCATTTTGAGTGGCCCATTCTTCTGCCCTCTTAGTCATGTCTTTGAGGCTTTCCCCTTGCCTCTAGGCTAGTACTGTCAACCTTCGTTCTTGACCTTCCATTTCTACCCTTAGCTTTTGCTACTCTTCCTATGCCGAGGTAGCCTCTTGAGTTAGTCTCTCCACCTCTCTTTCATACCTGCAAGCTTTTTCCTCCCTCAGATTCTCCAGCTCTTCCATGGCTTTATTAATTTTCTCCATTTGGGCTTGTAGATTTTTGCAGAATGCCACAATTTCTTCATTGTGTTGTCATAGGCATCGTGTGGCCTCGATTTCTTCGTTCATGCATGCTTGCCATTCATCTTCTGTCTCCTCCTTAGCTTGTAGATGCTCTTTCAGCTCATTTACTTCCCTTTGGGCCATGGCCATTTGGCGTGTGCACTCTAGTTGGAATGTCGTCATGGCCTTCTTTTTAGCTTCAAGCTCTGCTACTATCGCGGTTCTCTTCTCCTCCTTGGATCTCTCTAGTTGAGAGAGGAGCTATTTGACATACCCCATCATATTCTTCGAGCAGCCTCCCTATTGCGAGGATGGAGGTTGTAGAGCCTGCCACCCTTTGCTTCTTAGGGTCTTGCCTCGACTCGACATCTGCCGTTGCAGCCGGTCTTTTGGTCCCTACCAGGGGGTTCCTTCTCCTCCTCATTAGCCCATTTCCTTATTTACAAAGTACTAGACCTAAGACATTAGGTTTCCGACGTCCACCTGGGTCGTGGAACTGGGAGTGGAGATAGTGGTGGTGGTATCGGGCATCAGGAGGGTGGGTATGGGGGTGATCGAGGCCTTGCCCTTGCCTTCTTGCACTACAGGTGGCACGAACTCAGGCACACATGCACTTGAGCTAGGCCCTTCATCTCTGATGGGGCTTGCAAGTTCCGGCTCATCGTGCTGGGACTGCTGCTCAATGGACATGTGCGTGGCGAGGGCCATGTCTTCCTCTTTTTTTCTTAGCTCCTCCTCCTCCTCTTCTTGTTTTCTCTTCCTTTCCTCCTCAGCCTTTCTAGACTCCCTGCGGGCCTTTTGCAAGTCCGCCTTTTCTTGTTTCCTCTTCTCCTCTTCATGCTATTCTTGTGTAGTTTTCTTTTTCGTTTTCCTAGCTAATTTGCTCTTCTTGTTCTTTGCATCCTCTCACAGGACTGTGCCTCCCATTCTTGGTGAGGTGGTGACCTACTTGGTGTTTCATCCACCCCCTCTTCTCCTTCTTCGTGCCCTTGTCCCAAGGCTTCCCTAATGATTGTAGTGAGGACCCCACTAAATCCAATGGTTGCAGCCTTTGAAGACAAAGCTTTCCTTTTAGCTTTAGTGGTGGGACATTCTCCTTCAGTTGGCTGCCCTCTTATTGGCAAGGCTTTTGATGAGGTCTCAATGGACTTTTTCACAAACCCGTTGAGGTTGACCTCATCCATCAACCTTGCTGCGACACTCTCTAATAGGGGGATGTTGATGCAGCTCATTATGGAGTTGTATCTTTGGCTAAAAAATAGCACGTGCACCATCTTGGCTTGGAGTTGGATTTTGAGATCAGGAATATTCGCCAAGCCGATGCCATCATTAGTGCAAACTTTTACCTTTTTCATCCCTAGCAAGGCGTATGCGTCTCTTTTTGGCTTCCTTTTCACTTTGTTCGCTAGGCCCAATGCTTTTTCCACCAGCTCTAGGCTCAATTCAATCTGCACTTGGCGAGTTCCCTCCCCCTCATGCACTGTTATGGTGTCGCGATTTCTATGGAAAGTCCTCAAGAACTTTGCATAGTGGAAGTAGTCCACTCCCTAACTCACTGCTTCCATGTATTTCTACAGATTGCATTACTTGATGATCTATCTTACCACCCATTCTTCAATGGCCACATCGTCAAGGTTGAAGATATGCCAGAATTTGAACTAGTTGAAGGCTCACGTTTCCACCAAAAGTCCATATTTTGCTTGTTCTTCCTCTGAAAAAGGTAGTTTTCTCACCTTTTATTGGCCTACCATGATGGGTGCCTATCATGAAGCCATATTTACCATTAATGGTTTTTAGACTAAGCAACAAGAAACAACTACATGCTTGTTGAACTGCAATGCTTGCGTGTAGAAGTAGACTTTTCCTCCCAATAGTCTATTAATTTTAATCGACCTTTTCCTTAATCACAAGTCATTGCATTTTACCCTTGCATTGTGTGCTTTTCCTTTATTGTTTTCTTTATGTGTTTTGTTTGATTCACCTTGCCTCTGTTTGGTTTGATTCACCTTACCCCTTCACAATGAAAAGAATCCTTCCTAGGATGAAATGGTTAGAGAACGAAGGGCCTTTAGCGCACAATCTTAGTGTTTTACTTTTGCATGAGCCAAGCATAGAAACTCGAATTATATTCTAGCCGAGCATAGCTATCCATCTTGAAAGGGCGGATGCCCACATGTGTAATGTAAGTCAGGACATCAAGTAAGAAGTCACCAAAGGCCACTATGCTAGCAACATGCAACTCCTCCTTGGTGAGGATGCAATCTAGATAAGGGTGTTCTTTAATGTAGTCTTCCATGGGTTGATTACGGAGAGTAGTCAACACCCTATATGAAGTTGGAGCAACATAGGTTGGGTCATATTCAAATGCTTTGATTGCACGGCATTGTTCAGCATTGGTCATTATTTGGCATCCCTCTAGCTCCCATTGCAATCCTAGAGTGTACCACTTTTGCAAGAGGGGGGAATTGTTGTCGGCAAGCCATTGCAACTTCTCGATTTCTTGGTTTGTGGCCATGATGGTGCTCTTGGTATACAACATAATGAGACATTGTTTGGTTGCTTGTTCCTTGGATACCTTGGTTGTAATCAACTCTGCAGCTGCTTTAGAAGCTTTAACGAATATGAACTCCGACTCCTCCCAAGAGCAAGGGAGTGTTCGCACTTCCGTCACTATAAGTCCTTCCAAGAGTTCTAGATCTAGTCGATCATAGATTTTAGCCAATGTCATGAAAGTAGAGTCCAAGTTTTGGGAGGCAAGTAACCAAGTTGTCCCCTGTGTTTTCCGCCAAATCTGTGGCCAAGGTTAGAATCGAGCATGCTCATAGGAGGGTCTAAGCTTGGCTGGTGGTTGAGGTTTGACAGCACTAGAGGGATCAGTAGCTAGTGGTTGTCGCTTGGTTTGCTTGCAAGGTTGTGGCTTGGCCTCATGATCGATGGGCGTGATTGTGGTTGCAGTTGACGTACTACTTGGTGCATTTGAGAGTTGAGGGGGGGCATCACTAGGACTAGATGTGGTCAGTTTATTAGTAATTGGTTGCAATTTTAGTTGAGATATTGGCTCATGCCCTGCAGAGCCAAGCTTTAGAAGTTTCATGGATTTAATGGCTTGAGCCACTGGTGGTTCGAGTGATTCTAACATGACGTTTCGTGCGGTCAAGCTTGCAGATGGCATTTGAGTAGTACCTTTGGATGTTTGGGCTTTAGGTAGCCAAATCCAGGTGTTACCCGCATAATAGCCTTGCACTTGCAATAAGGTCTTGGGAACCCATCGCGGCTTGTTGATCGTGCATCGATCTTTATGGTTTCGTCTCAGCCTCCTAGGTTTCGGGTGCAAATCCGTAGCCTTGCAAGGCCATGGGTTCTTATTCCTAGGTTACACTCTCTATTTAGGTACCCATTTGAACTAGGGTTCATGGGTTTCAGTGTTGGTTCTAGTGGGTTTTTGGCCTCCAGGCTAGGTAGGTTGTGACAAGTCCCGACCCCCCTCCTAAGACTTGGCCGTGGGTTTCTCTACCAGTGGCCTTGTGGACTTGGAAAGAGTCACACCGCCCTTACTAAAAGCTATAACTATGCGGACGTTACCCATGGCTAGGTGGATATGTTGCGACTCATAGTCAGCATGGCAAGAGGATTGCTTCTTGAAAGTTTGTCCTAATAGCGATTCGGTGCTTGCATTCTTAGTGTTGGGAACCACATAGAAGATTATTGGTATGCTTTCAGACTCGATAGAAACTACAACCTTGCACTTTGCCAAAAGTGTGTAGGGTTGGCCTCCATAAGGGGTGAGATTAGCAATAGTGGGCTGTAAGTGTGGTTTGCCAATTTGGGTCCAATGGTCATGAGTTAAGATGTTAAAATCGGTGCCCTCATCAATCAATGCGTTGATGGTGCATGTGCGTTTAACAGCGACCATCATGCATAGGTAAGCGGGTGGTACTGCTTCCTCATCCTCACCGTCCACCTCAGTGATAATGGCTACTCGTACATGGATGGGGGGTGCTAGCACTAGGAGCTTATGCAATGGGTGCGTGGGAGGGAAATACTTCTTTACGCGACTGCCATTGAAGAAGCCTATGCCCTCGCCCTTTAGGGTTTCAAGTTCCACGTTGCCAATTTGACTGATGGTTTGAACCTTGAAAGGTCCTAGCCCCCGAAATTTTAGTTTTTGCTTATGTCCTTTGACTAAGTACAACAGTACTATGTCACCTTGTTCGAAGTTGCACTGCTTGACATGCTTGTGAAACCAGTTTTTCCGTCTTGCCTTCTTGCATATGAGTGCATGGGTGGCTAGAAGTCAGGTTTTCGTTAAGCGTTCGAGTTCAATCAAGCGTTCCGTCCATGCCCCCTTCCCATCCCATCTTTCTTGAAGGGCTATCCTAAGGCTTGGTATGAAAAATTCCAAGGGAAGGATTGCCTCTGTACCATATGTCAATCTAAAGGGGATCAGTCCTACCGTCATCTTGTAAGACGTCCGGTAGGCCTACAAGGTCACCATCAATTTGTGATCCCAATCACTACATGATGCAGAGACAACCTTGGTCAAGACGTTTACCAAGATTTTATTTGTCGACTCGGCTTGACCGTTTGCTTGAGGGTAGTAAGGCCAGACTTCGGATGGATGATTAGGAAGGAGGACATGAGGTAAGCTATCACTTCATTGATGAAGTGTGTGCCTTGGTCGCTAACTAATTCGATGGGGCAGCCGAATCGTGAGATCACTTGCTCCCATAGGAACTTAGCAGTAGTCCTAGTGTCATTCTTTCTCGTAGCTCGTGCTTCTGCCCATTTGGTTCGATAGTCGGTGGGGCCACAATGATGTACTTAGCCTATGAATACTGTGTTGCAGGACTAATGGGTTCGATTAAGTCAATCCCCCATTTCTCGAAAGGTTTGTCATGTGATAATTGGGGTTAGCTCTATATGATCCTTATGAATCGGGACTTTGGTCCTTTGGCACTCGTCACAGTGTTTCACGAAGCATGTAGCATCTTGGAAAAGGATAGGCACCACAGCTAGGATTGCCATACTTTGCGAGCTGTCACTTCTTTGCTGAAATGTCCTCCAGCAATTCTGCCATGTGCCTTTGTTAGCACGTCATGCATTTCATGTTCACACATGCATCTACGTAGTAACCCATCTTGTCCCAACCTATGAAGTTGGCCAGCTATCAACTGATAGGGTTGGATTTTCAAGATAAGTTACCTAAATCGGGCCTTTTTTATCGTTTGTTCCGATAATCCGTGTTCAAGAACTTGAACTCTGTCATTTGCCCAATATGGCGTCATGGCAGCTCTAAACAAATCCCTTTCGCTGGATAAGCGGAATAGATATGCGTCTGACAGTTCATCCGCAATGCCTTCTCCATCCACTTCTCCCATGGGGATACAAGACAGATGGTCAGCCATGTAATGATGCTTTCCTTTACGCACTACCACGGAGAAGTCAAATTCCAAAAGCAGAAGAAGCCATTTGGCAATGCGTCCTATGGTGTATGGTTTATTAACTAGATACAGCAAGGCTTGATGGTCAACAAAGAAAGTAAAAGGTGTAGCCAAAAGATAATATCAGAATTTCTTTACGGAAAATACCATGGCCAAGTCCTCTCTTTCTATTGTCGAGTAATTCATTTCAGTCTCAATGAGTTTTCTATTAGCAAAGCTAACTGGATAATCCAGGTTGTGTTCACCAAGTTGGCACAACACAGCTCCTACGACAAATTTTGAAGCATCGATGTGTGCATGGAACATGAGTGTCCAATCTGGGGCTCGTAGTATTGGAATAGTGGTTAGAGCATTTTTTAGTTCCTCATATGCGCACTCCACGGTCCATTCAAATATAATCAATAGCTTATATAGAGGTCTAGCAATCAATGCGTAGTTTAACACAAACTGTTGATAGTACCCAGTATGTCCTAAGAAGCACTGAACACCCTAATAATCAGCTGGGGATGGAAGATTGACAATGACCTTGATCTTCAAGAAATCTGTGGCAATGCCATTCTTTGACACCACATGTCCTATGACACATCCATGCTTCACCCAGAACTAGCATTTCAAATGGTTCAATAAGAGGCGGTACAATCGACATCGTTCAAAGACCGCTCATAACCTACCTAAGTGTTCTTGCCAAGCAGAGTGAATGCACAAGTAGTCCACGAAGACTTCTAACTCCTTCCTCAGCATGTCTTTGAATATTGTACACATTAGTTTCATTGGAAAGTGGATGGTGCGTTAATCAATCCAAAAGGTATGACTATATAGGCAAAGACTCCCCATTCCGTGGCGAATGCCGTCTTATGCCTATCATTAGGATGCACTTGCACCTGATTGTATCCCAAGAAGCCGTCCAAGAAACTGTAGGCCTCTTTGCCAACCACTCACTCTAATATGTGCTCAGTGTACGGTAGTGGATAATTATCTCTTTTGGTAGCTGCATTTACCTTCTTGTAATTGACACACACTCGAATCTTTCCATTTTTCTTTAGAACGATGACTATGGGCGACACCATTCCGTGTGTTCAATTTCATAGATGAATCCCGCTCTCATCAATTTGTCAATTTCTTTCTTAACAGCGTGAGCATGCTTTGGATTCATGGGATACGATCGTTGTTTGACCGGTGCTGCGTCAGGTGTCATGGATATGTTGTGAGTCACTACACTCGAGTCTACCCCTTTGAGCCCTTCTAGGGACCAAGCAAAGATGTCTATATACTCTCGCAAGAGAGTAATGAGACTTGCCTCATCTTGCTTAGCTAAGTAATCGGCTATAAAGACAGGTTGTGGGGTCTCCCCTTCCCTGATTAAATTGACCTCCTTGACTTTGGCGGGTCCCTTGATGGATTCACTTGCTTGCCCTTGTCGTTTGGCTCCCAGCAAGATCACCACCCTATCTCCCTTTTTGAACTTCGTGAACCGTTTTGGTAGGTCTTGCAGTTTTCGTTGTTCCTCTATTTGTATTTCTTTGCTCAGCATTTGTCGTTCCTCCCTTAATCATCGGTGTCGTAGGTGAATGGGTAGTTCCCCCTTAGTGCATCTAGTCTTGGGAGGCCAAGGTATTTTAGGATCACTATCTGAGCTGACTTCTAATTCAAAATCAGACTCTCTATTTTCGCTAGAAGAGGGGTTCTCTCCTAGTGGTCATAGCTCCAAAGGTGAGTCCGTTTGCAGGAATGGTGTATCACTTGGTTGGACTAGGCCTACCCTCTCACAATCGATTTCACCTGTGTGCTCCAACCAAGTTCGATCACAATCTTCACGTCTGACTCCATCTAAGTGCACTCTGCTTGCGTGGTCTGGGGTCTGCTTGTATTTGTTCAATTACATGCCCCCAAGTGTCATACTCTAGGATATCGATTTCCTTTTCGCTCTCACTATTGAAGGAACAACAGTCCTCATACTCGTCGTCGGAGCTGTCTTCATTAGGTTGCTCCTGATTCTCTTGGTTCTGGCTACTCCCCTTTTTGTTGGTCGAGAAGTAAGGCCCAATTGTATTTCAAGTTCAAATCATGTACCTTGGACCATCGCCATTCAGGCTCATCCAAGAGATATTGGAGTGGCTTAAGGGTCATCGTTGGATTGCCATCCAACTTGTTGGTTAAGTATCCTAGGACCTCCTGGAGCTCGTGTCTATTGCTCGGGACTCGGAATGCAACATGAGCGGGTCTTCCATGTAGACTCCTGGTCATCATGTAGATTGGTACTGAAGGTGTATCCTTGAACTGATTAATTTCTTTGACAGCTTGTTCATACTCCTCAATATCTGAGAACGGTAGGTTGATGGTAGCTAGAACATGCATCTAGTCTCGTTTGTCCTCAGGGCACGGGATATACTTGGTAAGGGCTCCATAGGATCCCCTAGTCATGTCCATCACCCTTTAGCATGATGGAGATGGTGTCTAGGTCGATTGGGGTAGTCTTCCAAGTGTCCATCTCCACTCTCACTGCTTCTATTCGATTGCCCAAGAAGATAAGACCATTGCCCCAGTCTTCTACGACTCTTGCATTGTTGCGCATCTAGGTTCGGCCTAGCAAGATGTCATAGTCCACTCCCTTCATGGCTATGAAGTCAACAGAGAACTGGATCCCTGCGATCTTTGTTGGCCAATTTTTTAACACTCTGAATGGCTTCACCTTCATTCCATTTGCCAGTGTGACATTAAATCTAGAAGTCTCAACCGATGGGCCCAATTTTGGAGTATCACATGGCTTAGTACACTCACTCTTGCCCTTGTGTCCACAATCCCCTTTCTGGTGATGTCTCCCAATGCTAGGACTAGCAGGACTGCATGTATTTTCGTGCCTTCCCAAAAGGCGTTGACGTGCAAGGATTTAGGTATGGAGTGCAGAGTCATGCTCGATATTTGAGTTTCTACATCATGCTCAGGCAAGTTTGTGGCTATTGGCTCATTTGGTTTTTCAGCCCACTGCTTAAGCTCCCGCCATAATGGTGGGTGCTACCTAAGTAGGTTGCCTAAGCTCAGAGTTATTGGAGTGGTCACCAGTGTATTGAGGAGGTTGCTAGTGACTCACCTCTCTTCTAGGTCTATGGTTCTCGGTCAATGGCCTTGATTATTTTGCCAGCTTGAGGCAATTAGACTTTGTCCATGTGGTTCAGCTTTTGTGGTTCCATTTCCTCCCTTGGTTTTGGTTGTGGGGGAGAGATTGGGGCGCCTATGCTTGAGAGATCATCGATCTTGTTCTCCAGTATGGGCTCATCATCCTTTAGATGCCCCTTCTTGATGGCCTCGAGTTGGCGCTTCGGGTTGGGTGCTCCCCAACCTTAGCAGTTTCCTTTTCAGTCGTCAGAGGCACTAATGTCTCTTCTTCTATGTCAATGGCTTTCCCTCCAACCAGCAGAGTCGTGGCACTTTCAATTTTGAAGGTGACCTTAGCGTCTAGTCTCCTCTTTCATTGTCTTTGGCTCCTCTTTCCAACTGAGGTTGTGTCAAGGTTGTTGGGCTCTGGCAATAATATCCCAGTCTGCTTCATTTGTGCACGGGTCATGACATGCAATGGGATAGGTGTGGCCTCCCCGTCGAGTGTCTTGACACCAAACAACCCCAATGGAATCGATGGCTCATTTTCCAAACTAGAGGATGCTCTCCGCCTAGGGCAATTGACAAAGAGATGAGTGATTCCACATTCACCGCATCTCGGTTCAGCCTTATCTTTGTTTGCTTGTTCCCTCTTGCGGCAATGCGAAGAAAAATGTATTGGGTGACCGCAACTCCAACACACGATTGGTTCTTGGGTTTGCCCTCTTAGGCCCCTACCTCTTCCTCTACCCAATGCCAGCACCAATATTGGTTGATAGTCCATGAGGATAGCATTGCCTTCCTCATCGTACGACATGTACGGGTTGACATAAAGCTCATCGTTGCTAGGCTTGTCCACATAGTGGACTGGAGAGTCACTCAGTGGATGGGTCATGTAGGGTCCGGGTGGTCTAGGGATACATGTAGGATTTATTTCCATCCTAGGGATGGTCAGTTTAGTGTCATTTGGTGCTAGAAGAGTCAATGGGGCTCCCCTTCCAAAGAAGTTCGGTGGCATGTTCGCAAGGTGGGGTTGACCATAAAGCTGTGGATATGGGATCCTCCGAGGTAATCGACAATGCATGATTTCATGGCCGAACCTACCACAATTAGCACAAGGTCGTGACCTAGGGTCGTGACACTCAGTTGGCAAGTGGTTCTTACCACAATGCACACATTGGACATGTGGGCGTGTTGGTCATCTCATCATCTCCTGCAATTTGGCTATGTCTATTCTAATCTATGCTAGCTCTTGTCCCGTCTCAATGTCCTTCCCTTTTTCCTGAGTGCTTGAGTCTATTCTCTCACTCGACGTTGAGGCTCTCTCGGAACTCCTAGCACTAGACTCTTCCTGATTCAAGCCTCTAGAGCCTCTTTCCTTGAGTTGGTCATCCACTCTAATAGCTTCTTCAAAGACCCTTGTCAATGCGTCTCGCTATAAACTTGAATTGCTAGCCAAGGCTTTGTAGAGCTCCTCGCCCCGTATTCTGTTGATGAATACCATGGATACCACCCTTTTGATCGGTCTCTCTCCCAGGGGAATTCTCTTGAAGAGGATCCTTACGTGGGTCACATAATCTCTAATGTCCTCTCTTTATTTCTGCTTGATATTCATAAGCTGCACTAGCAGGTTATCGAAGTATCCTGGTTCGAAAAATCTCTTAATGAATAGATTTTTCAAGCCATTGAAATCAGCACGCTCCGCAACATCTAGACTTGTGTACCAGGTCTAAACCTTGTTGCCTAAGCATAGTCCAAAGGCTTGGGAGCATTGAGAAGGATCAATGAGGCCGTTGGCTTTGCAAACCTACTCAAACTGCTCCACGAAGCTATATGGGTCATCGATAGCTTGGTATTTGTCCAGCTGCTTCTCTACCACAGGGATTTTTGATTGACTCTTAGAGCCTTGGTTGACTCCCAACCTCATCCGTAGCGATGTTGCCAATGGTGCAGTGCTTTGTTCTATGGCCATATTATCTAGCAGTCGCTTTGTCAAGAGCTCACTCAATGTGAGATTTTCTTCTAGCACTCTCTCACTCTCTGACCGATTCATGCCCGCTAAGGCTAGCACTCTTTGGATCTCTCGCATTTTTAAGCTTGGTGCAAGTTTCTGGTTGTATGCAACCAGCAGGTCTTGTAGAGCCCTGGGGGCCAGTTTTCTCTCTTCCTCTAGGTCTGCTATGATGTCCTCTACCGGCCTACTGTGGTGTTCTAGCTATGCTTGAGCATTGTATTGGCTCATTAAATGTTGGACAACCTCAGAAAAGTCTCCTAGGTTAAGCTCCTCATTGCCTCTACGGCTTGATCTGCCTCCTTTCATGTCTAGGATTTCCTGGTTTGCCAAATTGTTGATCAAGTTGATAAGGCCGGGCAGATCCACCTCCGCTGTATTGTCTATCCTTGTTGCATTCAGATTTTTGGCCGTGTTCTCCACTTGGTCCTACCTTTGGGGATTCAATATCCCTTCTATGTCTTTGAGTCTTCTCTTATTGGTGGGTTCCTTCAAGTCCTTAGGTCCAGGTGTATTCTTGTTACTTACAATCAGCCCTTAAGTTACCCTCACTCTGTGCGTGGGTGCGTGTGTGTGCTCTTTTCTATGCATTGTGCGAAATTAGGCTTTTAGCTTTCCTTAATTAAGCTTTGAATGGTGGAACTCAGAGTGAGTGGAAAAAACACAGTGTGAATAGCTCGGTGCTCTTGTCTATGGGTTGGTTTGACAGGGTCGTGTGTTTAGTTCCTGCATTATCTCGTTCGGCTTGGTCCGGGTTGAGTTGGGGTCTTGCAATTTCCCAAGTTCTCTCTCTTAGGCTGTATCCGATTTTGAAAATCGAACGTCCAATTTACTAGTGTCCAATTCTAGGGATCGGACAACCGACTGTCACAATTGGACAAGTGTGTGTCCGATCAGACAGCTGGAGTTGGTCTAATTCTTGTGGTCTAATTTTAGAGCGTCCTGGGTGGTCCGATGGGGTATGTCTGATTGGACAAGGCTGTTGGTCTGATTCTGTGGTCCAATCATTGTGAATAGATGGGTCAAGCATCTGATCGGACAGGGTCCAAGTCCGAGTGGTCCGTGATTATGGGTAGTTCGAGTGGTTTGATTATGGGTAGTCCAATTTTCAAAATCGGGCAGGTGTCCGATCGGACGGTCCGAGTCCAAGTGGTCTGATTATGGGTAGTCCAATTTTCAAAAATCAATCAGGGTATCCGATCGGACCGGGTGGGTTAGTTCGAGTGGTCCGACTCTGGGGATCGAACACTGTGGGGGGCGTCCGATTCCGCCGACCGAAACGTGTGTCGACCGCTTATTTGCCCAAAAATCGAAAGATAGGTGTTACTAGTAGCTACCAGAACTTCATGGAGTCAAGGAGTGTAGGCCAAGGGCCTTCCATACCTAAATCTCACTGAAAGTCTCGATATGCTTCGATCAATCTGATGCGGGCCTAGACCTGCAAGCTTTCTCTCTCTCTCTCACACAAAGCCAGACTGTAAATGAGGTTTTCCCTAGTCACCCAGGACCTTAAGCCCTCCCTGGCCTGCACCTTAGCCTTCTCAATCACTCGACCTTCGATCTCGAGACATCTGAGCACTCTTTTATTCTCATTTCCCCTTGTTATTGCCATGTTTAGGACTGTTTCATGGTAGTGAACTTCAAGCTTCCCTCTTTGATTTCCTCTTATTTCTCCTATCTATCCTACTGTAAATGAGACAAAAATCAAAAGCAGGGTACTGAATGAATTTCTCCTACTCAACCAATCATCAAAAACAAAAATTACACACTTGTAGCATGAATTAAAACCCAAAACCTTCTATCTATCTCAAGCTCCAATTCGAGGATGAAACCCTTACTTCGATGCTTGATTTGAAGCATGTAAGCGCTCAAGCTTGAATTCGTTGGTCTCGACAACGGAACCAAAATGCAATGGCAAGCACAAACTCTACTACCAAGACCCGTGGATAGCTTATTTTACAAGTGTTTCAAGCGAGCACTAATGGTTACCTCTCACATAGCCGACATGCTATCCCTTTCTACGAGTGTACTGAGCTTACCTTGATTCCCTTGGACCCTCTATCTCCTCAGATATTGACATCAATGATGCTACTATGGATACCTTGGCCTTCTATTAGCTTCGCAATCATAGTGCCAAGATTTTAAGGAGCTATTTTAGATATGCACAGTTTCATAGGGCCTTTACCTCATGTAATGCCAAAATTCTCTCTTCTATTGGCAACTGTTTCTTGCTATTAATATGCCTACCTTGTGCTGCCTCTAATATCTCCTCATTAACATATTTGGGTATGATTAGAGACTTGTCTCATATATTCCTTCTAGCTAGATACATTTGATATGACTCATTTGAGGCCTCTCCACTCCTATTGCAATCTTCTTGCCACCCTTGTTAATACGCTCTTTACAAGGTTCTTCTCTGTTTACTTGGATGGTAATCTTCATTGGTGGCCTTCAATGACATTCAAATGTTCCAATATTCCATCTTATTTCATGCCTCTCTTTCCTTTGGTGGCCATAGCCAAGATCTAAGAGGGGCTATTAGTTGACCTAT